>NC_140972.1:64565213-64667713 GCF_056783735.1 Eptatretus burgeri | reverse complement strand
TATATATATATATATATATATATATATATATATATATATATATATATATATATAGATATATATATATAGCCTGGTGTGTTGCCGCAGTGGTTAGGGCAGCGGCTTGGGATCCAAAAGGTCCTGAGTTCAAGCCCCGTTGGGCCACTGAATTAATACACCAGGGGGTTGACTCAGCCTGTCATCCTTCCGAGGTCGGCGAAATGAGTACCAGTATACTGGGCCGGTGTATACCCCGGTTAAAATAGGTGTACCATATCCCTGTGTCATAAGAGGCGACCAGGGTTGTGTCAGGAAGGGCATCCGGCGTAAAAGATGTGCCAAATCACTATGCGGATCATACGGATGATCAGCTGTGGCGACCCCTAACGGGAGCAGCCGAAAGAAGAAGAAGAAGAAGATACTGTGTATTATATATATATATATATATATATATATATATATATATATATATATATATATATATATATATATATATATATATATATATATATATTGTTGTGGTTGACGAAATTCGCAAACCACCATTCAGGTCCCTTAGGTGAGATATCTCTGTAAGTATATGTGTAATTAGGCCCAAACCCGTTGTTTCGAGGGAATAAATGTCATTCATTCGGGCTGCGACCCTTCCAGATAGCCGTTTTTCTTTTACTATCTATATTTTGGACCAGCCGCCATTACTACCACCACCAACCACGTCTCAACAGCCATCACACAACAACCACCAGCCGCAACGCCGCTTCACAACAACAACAACAACGCCAACAGCCACGACCTTTACCGTCACAACTCGCCCTCGCAACCATCGCATCACCGTCATTCCCACGCCGCTTGTGGGCACCGATACTGGACTCGTGCAGGGCGCGCACCGAGCAGGGGTGCAAAAGCGCCGGCCTTTCCGAAGAAAACGGATCAAAAACGACTCACGCCCACTTCTGTTCCGTCCTATCGGCGAGCGTGGGGCGATTTGGCCCCGCCTCCAGGTGCGTTGGAGTAATATCGCTATATGCAAATTCATGGATCAAAAAGCATTCACGCCCACTTTTCCTCGGTCCAATGGGGAGCCAGCCAGAGGTGAAGGGTCGAAGGTAAAGGGTCGAAGGTGAAGGAGCGAGGCCACGGGGGCTATAAAAGGGCCGCGTTCGCTCGCCAAACGGGGCAGTTGAGTCGGCAGTCGGTGGAGTTGGGAAGAAGAAGCAGTAGTAGTCAGTCAAGGGCAGTTCGGAGTTGAGTTGGGAAGAAGAAGCAGTAGTAGCCAGTCAAGTGGAGTCGGTGGAGTTGGGAAGAGGTGGCGGCGGCGAAGGCGGTCGAGGGGGTGCTCGTGTCAGAGTCGGGGAGCTGCGGAGGGGAGAGGCCGGCAACGCGACCGAGGTCGTGGTGGAGACGCTCGTCGCGGGACCCGAGACAGGGAGATATCCTCCTTCCCCCGAGCATCAACAACCCCCTCCTGTTTCCCCCCGCGCTAAGATAGTGCGAGAAGGGGGCCCCGTTCCCACCCCATACCAGGCAGTCCCAGCGAGGCCCGCGGAGTCGGGCGCCACCGCCATTTTGCGGCTCATCATCAGACGGGTAGGCCCGACGCGGTCTCGGCCCCAGGCCCGTCTGCCCCCATCATCCTTGAGGGTGGTCCTTTTCTTTTGCTTTGAGTATATGTGTTGTCGGCGCCGTCTGTGAAGTAAAACTGTATAAGTGTTGCCGTGTGCTCGGTAGTCGGTTAGCTCTGCATTGTCTTTTGCTTTTACATTTGCTTTTTGTGCATTATTGTGTTTCTTCTTCTTCTTTTACATTTGCTTTTGGTGTAATTGTATATGTGTGCTTTCCGTTCATCGCGAAATAAATGTGTTTTATGTTGAACTGTTTTCCCGTTTCGCTTCGTCTTTTCCTTTGTTGAATCTCCATCTTACTTCACGTAAAGGGTTGGTCGTGGGCTAAAACGCCCGATAATTAATCGAACCATCGAGGTTGACGATAACACCGCTCGGTTATCCCGATAGTACGGAACGGGTCGCTTAAAGTGGCCCGTGTCCGAAGTCGACCTGCGGCGAGGTGCGATCGCCCGGTCTACCCTCCGTGTGGGTACTTAGGTAGGTCGAATTTGGCGAGCAACCCTATCCCACGCGGGGGCCGATTGGCACCATTGTGGTGAGGCCGAAAGGTCCACCCGTGACTAGTTCCCGGCGTTAGTCCGAGAGGGTCACGACGGGATTGTCCGTCCGGTGGGTGACGTGCCGCGATTCGAGTTACGTGGCCGTTCGCACGCCGGCGGGCGCGAATCCGCAACAATATATATATATATATATATATATATATATATATATATATATATATATATATATATATATATATATATATATATATATACATATATATCAAAATGAACAAGTTTTTCTCTCGGCAGAGATTATAGCCAACGTAGTTAAATTGCTGCATTTGTTTAATATCCCAATCTGCGTCTGGTTGGTAACATTAAGATAAAAAAAATGCAGTTTTATTATTTAATTTAACTCAACTTTGTTTAACTTTTATTCAACAATTACAATATACACTCAGCAGTTCATGCGGAGTAATGTCTTGCCTATGTTTTACAAGTCATTGAATTTATAGTGTGTTTTTGTTTGTTTGTGAGTGTATGACAAAGGTCGTCTTCAACAGAGAATTGGCCCCAATGTTTTATTTCCCACTCGTAAGTTGTTGAGCCACAATATGGCTTCTCACCACTGAACATAACAATAACAGTTAATGCATAATTCATGTACTCTTCCAGTTATTTCCTTTCCTTCGCTGTCATAACAGTTACTGGACAAACCCGCAAACCATATGAATGAACCACAACTGAAACCTTGTCTCCTCGAGTAGTCAAGCGATATCATTATCCCGCATATGCAAAGTGAAAACTGGGGTTAAGCAATCGGTTCACTTCTGGCTGTCCATCCATCTGTCCACAAACGTCAGTTTATGATTGAGGAACAATATAATTTAAATCGAATGTTGTATTTTAAACATGAATCGGAAGACAGGTTTGCCATTTTATCGTACCCAACTGCCTAGGTTGCCATCACAAGCTCTAATGGTTCCTATGAAGCTCAAGAGAAAGCTAAGTGACAAAGGTCACTATATGTACCAGTATATCTACAACCTGCTAAAATTCTGCCTGCCTTGTTTTGATTAAAGTCAAAGAATCCACTGCATGAAGACATACAGATCAACAGCAATTGGCTGGATGAGGCTGCGCAAGATGACATTGTATCTCTGGGAGGCATTGTCATCAGAGCATTGTCCACCAGTGCTACAAACGAGCAGTGAGAGCAACACTGGACAACCAAAGATGTACACCAAAGGAATTGTAAGCTATGCATTATTTTGTACCTACTTAAACATAATACAGTGTCTACGGTATGTGCATGAACATGTCAATTAAATGTTAATTTGTGTTCAATTGAATATTCACATGCATTCTCACAATCACTGGACAAAGATTCTTCAAAACTAAGACGAGTAAACTGGCTGTACACCGAGGCAATTCCAAGCCTTGCATTATTTGTGCATGCACACACAAAAATAACTGGAATGGCACTCGGTCGAGCGCACACCTCCGCCGGGCTGAACAGTTCACGTTTTGTATCCCACTGGTAGGCCGGATCTGCATCTGGACCTGAACAAAAATCGAATCGGTTAATTCCTGTCACCTACCAAAGTCATCCACCAAGTTTAGTCTTAATCCGTCCACAACTTTTTGAGATAGCCTGCTATATATCGTTTTTGGCCCTATTAGGACGGATTCCGACGAAACTTGGAAGACGGGTTGGGTGTTTGTAAAGGATGAATGGATTTAATTTTAGTGAAGATCTGAATGCGGACACGAGAATTAAAAAATTTTTTTTAGTGATTCTTCATCGAGAGATGTGGCCAAAATGAATAAATAAATAAATAAATAAATATCGCATGATATTTTCAAAACGTGGACGGATTATGACAAAACCTGGTGGTCAAGTTGGGTAGGTGACAAGAACAAGCTGATTCGATTTTGGTTCAGGTCCGAATCCAGATCCGACCTACCAGTGTGAGAGAAAACGTGAACTGTTCACCCTGGTGAAGGCGTGCGCTCTCTACTGATTGCCCTTCTAGTTTCCCTTGTAATAAGTACGTTTTCTCCCTTGCATGTTTGTCTTTTGACTGCAAGATCTCTCCGTTTATTTATTTATCGGCCCGTCCTCATCTCCCGTATTCTTCCTTTCATGAATCACTATTATTTATAAGAAACATCTTCCTGCCTTCTGTCTTCGCACGCGCTCGAACCAACTGCCAGTTTCGGAATACGATTGACCGGCCCTTGGGGAACATGAAATTATTACAGTGTGTCCCGCTATTAGAGCATGGATAGGTGCGCGAATGCTGTCCTCTCGCAATGTCTTGCAGAAAGATCATTTGAGCATCTGCGATGGTTATAGACCCTCAGCACAACGGTTGACGTTAGTCAACCCATCGACATGACATATTGGCAATTGAATGATGTTTGGGTGGCTTTTTGATTAATTCATCCATATATATATATATATATATATATATATATATATATATATATATATATATATATATATATATATATATATATATATATATGTTACCCTCAGTATATGCCTGGGGTTGATGCCTCCCAGATACAGATTCCAGAGTAAAGGTGGATGGCTTAAGATCTTAGGGTCTTGAGTCCAATGCCCTGTCTGTCGTTGAATGAACACCAGGTGGGTTGACTCAGCCTTTCATCCTTCTGAGGTTGGCAAAATGAGTATCTGCTTCCTGGAAACAGGGGGAACTGCATTGGTGGTTCAGCCATGCCCCCAAAGAATGACGCAGCCAAGCAGCTGCAGGCTGAATATGAATAAATAAACTCTCACGATGCTCATTGTATCATTTCTGGGGGGGGGGGGGTTGGCTGTGCTGCTGATACAGTGCCATCCATCCATCCACTGGGACCATACTTCGTGCAGAGCGTTGGTGCTGCTGAAGCAGTCTCCCTGGCTATTGGATAAAATGCCCCCTGTAGGTTAAGGCAGGACTTTGGAGTTTTGCCAAAATGCTGGCACACATTCACTTACTCGAGTAAAAGACACTGGAATCTTTAATATCCACCAACGAATGCTGTCAGACAAGACCATAGCTTAGTGTGCCATGTGATGGGTGGCACTCTACGATGTAATGCCCTTCTTTGCGAAGCACTGAGTCGATAGTTTATGGTAATTTGGACAATCAAACCCAGGCTCGAAGAGTAAATGGTGATTACACTTACATCTGAACTATCGTGTAAGCCAGTTAACTTGAAATGATAATGACACAATCTGTATTATTGCAACAGCTTGCAAGTCGTGTACAGTACTTGCTTTGGGTCGGTCTGTTCAGCATTCCCATCTGAACCAACTGGAACCCAAGTTCAAATCCCACATACTATTTATATTTGTACATTGTCTGCTCGTGTCCTTGTAATTTATATTAAAGCACACTGGTATCTATTAATGTCTTTGTCCAGCAAGTGATTTATGTACAAGCTTTGCTCTGAACCTTTGAACGATGGAAAAATAATTAAGAGCGACACCACAAGTTTAATTGAACCAAAGCCTGGAAGAAGTACGTGGCATCTGTAATCAGGAAGGAATAAACTTTCCAACAAAGGATAAGATCAAGTAATAAAATATTGTCCAAGTGACAGTATATTTATGTCGGTGGAAGTACTTCGAAGACAAAATACAGTTTGTAGAAGAGTTCTGTTCATTTGGCAAGTTTATAATTACAAATACTTCTTTGTAGTTGGAGTTCATGTACATAAGCAAGAGCAATTGTTTGACAAGAGATTACAGGAAACAGTCACTTTGAAGATTTTTGGAGGAAATATCATACTGAATAGAGATAGGGAACTAAATTCTGGATACTATATAAAATGGACAGGGTGGGTGGAGGTGCCTTTCCAACCCAGCTTCGAAATCTTCTCTGCCAGAGACAGACTGCTGATAGAGGCTACAGAATTATCGAGGTTGGAATTTAACCAAGCGCCGTTCAAAGAAGAAGAGAGAATTCATGCCAAGCCATTTTTTCTGGACCCATCAAAGAAGATTTTGTGACTTACACAAGTTTAAGGTCATGTTCCATTTGATGGATCTTCTCAAGGTTAGCACACATTTTTTCAGGAGATCTCTTTCTGGAGTTCTTTCCAACAAAGAGTCGAGTAATCACCAAGAGACAAACAAAGGATAACGAGAACGAGCAATCAAAGATTGTAGACCCTCGACAGGACTGCAGACCCTCGTTTTGTGTGGTTTTATAGGATGTATTTTATAGACATACTCACATTCCAATTGCGCATCTAATATATAAAGCTTTTTCTAACCACTGATTGACTCTGACTCACTGACTGATATTAATGATCAGTGCCTTCCGGGTGACGTAGAAAGGTGGCATTTTGTGTGCCTATGGACATCGAAGTGATAACACCGAGAAAAATCACAGAATTGTTGGACAACATCCATAAATTAAAATATAAATAAATGAAAAAAAATTATGAAAAAAATGCAGGTAAGTGACTCGATACAAAGGAGAAGCATGGTAATTTTGTGTGCCGATGGACATCGTAGCCGCTACACCAGGTAAAATCACAGAAACCGTCAGAAAGCATCCGTAAATGAAAATATAAATGAATGAAAAAAATAAATGAAAATAAATAAATGAAAAATCAAATGCAGGTGAACGACCCGAGACAATGGGGAAGCACGGTTCGTATGCTTACACGATGCGTAAGCATACCCGACTTATACTTTATTTTGGTGATCAGTTGATAAAAGATAATGTGTAAGAATGGTGGTCTACATTGGCAGATTGTGTGCTGACAAACAAACAGACAGACAGACAAACAGAAACAAATGCAATGTACCCTCTCCTCCGGCGAGGGTAATTATTGGAAGATAAACAGCTTTGTTGATTGCAGACAGAAAATATTGTTGCGAATTCGCGCCCGCCGGCGTGCGATCGGCCACGTAACTCGAATCGCGGCACGTCGCCCACCGGACGGACAATTCAGTCGTGACCCTCTCGGAACAACACCGGGAGCTAGTCACGGGTGGGTCTTTCGACCTCACCACAATCGTGCCAATCGGCCACCCGCGTAGGATAGGGTTGTTCACCAAACTCGACCTACCTAAGTACCTACGCGGATGGTTAATCGGGCGATCGTACCTCGCCGCAGGTTGACTTCGGACACGAACCGCTGAAGCAGTTCGTTCCGTACTGCAGAGATAACCAAGCGGAGTTATCGTCGACCTCGACGGTTCAGATTAGTTACCGGGAACTTACACCCACTACCAATCTCTTACACGATGCAGGATGGAGAGTCAATAAAAATAAAGGAGACGAAGCAGAGCGGGAACAGTTCAACAAGCAAGCATTTTATTGCGCGACACACGGACACAAAGCAAGTACGTATATTCAGCTACAGTAATAATAAAAGGCACGTATTCAAGCACAGAAAGAAACAGTAAAAGAGAGATACTACCGACTAAGACCGACACACGGCAACACTTACACAGTTTTACTTAACAGACGGCGCCACCACAAGCATTTACACAAAAAGCAAAGGAAAAAGAAAGCCACCCTCAATGGCAAGGAGGCAGACAGGTCCGTAGATCAAATGGACGTGGATCCTGGACGATCGGCCAGGTCCACTAGACCGGGGAGGTCTTACCCGCCTCCTCGTGACGCGATGGCGGGCAAGCCGCAATGTTCGCGCCGCTGCGCCCCGACTCCGTGCGCTGGCGTGGTCGGCGAGTCCTCTCCGGCGTGCTCCGCGCGAGCGGTCGCGTTGGCACCACGTTTAGGGTGGGGGAGGAACGGCCCCCCCCGGCACTATCTCAGCGCGAATGGGGGGGGGAATCGTTGATGATCAGGGAGAGGGGTATGGCTGGCTGGCCTGGATCTCGCGATGAGTCAAGCGACCCCCACACCGCAACCTCGTCGCCGTCCGCTGTCTTCCCTGTAACTCCTCCGCAACTTCTCTCCAAGCTCAACTTCACCCTCTTTTAGTTCCACACTCCCGCCCCACTCAGCTCCACCAGTTCCACTCTCTCGCCGCGCGAGTCGCCTTGCGCTCGTATCTTTATAGGTCTCAGGAGGAGCCGATATGCAAATATAAGGATCAAAACGCGATTGGAGGCGGGGCCACGCCACCCTCTGCTCAGCCATTGGTCGGGCAAAAAGGGGCGTGAACCTCCCTTGATCCGCATATTTGCATAAACGGACTTCACATACACGCGCTTGGAGGCGGGGCCAAGCCGCCTCGCGTTCGCCCATTGTACGGAGGGGAAGTGGGCGTGAAGCATTTTGGATCCGAATTTTCCCCTCGGAAAGGCCGCCATTCGCGCTCACGGCTCGGTGCGTTTGGCACCAATCGCCGAATGGGTCCTAGACAGCCCGACGTTCAGTGTTCACAGGTGGTGCGGTTGTTGGTTGTGAAGGAGAAAGGCGAAGGTGGTGGAGGGTTTTCTGTGGTGGTTTGAGGGTTATGGTGTCGTTTGGGAATGGCGGTGAAGCGATGTTTGTGGGATGGAGTTGTGAAGGTAAAGGTAGTGGCTGTTTGCGTTGTTGGCGGCTTAATGGTCAAAAATAACAACAGAGAAAGAAAAAATGGCTAACTCAAAGCGTCGCAGCCCGGATGAATCACACATATTCTATATCGCAGCCTCTATACAACGGGTGTGGGCTAACTACACATGGACTTATCGAGATATCTCACCTGAGGACTCTTTATGGTGTAATGCGAATTTTCACAACCGTAACAATATGATTGTGCCCAGGATAGTTTCCCATGTGAAAACAGCTACCAACGGGAGTATGGAAAAAGAATATTGCTTGCATGGAGGAAGCAAAACAACCAAAAGCATGTCATTAACTTGGAGGCCATTAGCGGAGGGCTTGGAAAACCGACTCGGATGTCAGACAGTGTCAAAGATGTGGGAGATATCGAGTAAGACAACGCTGACCTCGAGATTAGAGTTAAGTCCATAAATCTTCATTATCATCTTCGAATACGCAGTCAACGTTCAATTATCTCATCATTAGGCCAACTCAGTTTCATTGTACTTTTTATTTTTTACCTTCACTGAGGTCATCATCATCTCAGTTTCTTACCTTTCATTGCTGAGATTGCTGTACATTTAATCTGTGTGTTATAAACTTCATGTACGCAATACATTTTTGCACCCTCAGTATTGGGTGCAGTGGTGGCACATTGATGAGGATACTGGGCACACATTTGTATGTTCAATCGAACTGAAGGAAGCAGTATTTGGGATTTGGATTCTCAGATTCATGAAATCGAGTGAGTTTCAGAACTGCCAGATGTCACTACTCGATTGTCCGGTAAAAACAAACCCAGCTGGCTCATTGACGACCTTTAAAGTGGGATGATCTGCCTGCACCACTTTGTCCGGTCTACATATGATGCTCGTCCACTCCTTGCGATTGACTCTTATGCCCTTCCCTTGTTAAAAGAGGTCACTCTGAATGACTATCGGCTTTACCCTTCTTCTGTACTTTTGATTTACAATTGAAAATACTAATTGTGCCTCCGCTGGACTTTGACACGGGAGATTGTGAGAACCATAGTAAGTGATAAACATCTGGACATGGAATTTCCTCTGAATGACCTTTCCATCGTCCTGCTGTGTTCAATGTAATGTATTAATGAGGGAAATAAGAAGGAACAAAGGCTGCTCTTTTCTGCACTACAAAACAATTTATTCTGGTGGAGCAACTAGAAAAGAGTCTGGGAACGAGTCCACAGCTTTGATGCATTTACTTAAATCCTCAAAGCTCCAAAGTAACTAATGAACAGGACACAAATGGTATGTGAAAGATTTGGCAGCAACCATACGGTGGGATAAATCGTTGGCTGCCTTTCCAAACCAGAGCTGATACCACTGATCTCTAAGGAATGCGGGGGAGCGGGATTGGGAAGGCCCAGACTAGGCCCTTCCTTATTCTGATAATCCAAAGCCAGGTTCACTTGAATTTCACGTCCACACAGATCTGTCCCTGCTAAGCTGTTGCGATCCTTTCCTGCAGAGTTCTGTGGATACTTGCCATTCATTTGTGCACAGTAGAACTTGTCGAGTAAAGTGTAAAACCTCCTGGTTAGACTCTCATCTGACACCAAGAAAATTCATATTACAAATCCATACCTTATCTGGATTTGTCTTATGTGTCCAAATGTGTGCATACTTCATACTGTTTATGTTTAAGGGCCTCATCAAGCTTTGAAACATGTGTTCATTCTGGGTAGTTTTGAGAAGTTGCTGATATTCAAAATAATTAATTAACAGCATGAAAGATCCGTGGTCATTTGCTCAACTATGTCACACCTGGTTCCAAGTTTAATCCGTCACAAAGACAAATGTAATTTAAATTTCTAGTGGAAGGTTTATGTTTATTGGTGATAAGCCAGCTGCTCCAAAAAATCATATGCCATGTAGCCCTCCATAATAATTGGCCATTGGTACAGAAACATGGTCGTTACAATGTAAATCCTGTTTGTGGATGGAATAAAATCTAAGGTAAAATTGGAAATGGAAAGAATATGGAACTAGCCCAACTCTTCGTAGAACTGGCCATCCAACCAAACTGAGTAACCGGGCAAGAAGGATCTTGGTCAGGGAGATGACCAATAACCTAATGACCACTCTGACAAAACTACAGAGTTCCTTGGCTGAGATGGGAGAGACCTGCCAGAAGGACAACAGTCTCTGCAGCCCTTCACAAATCTTGGCTTTATGGGAGATTGGCCAGACGGAAGCCACTCCTGAGAAAAAGGTACATGACAGCACACCTGGGGTTTGCAAAAATGTACGTGAAAGACTCTGAGAGCACAAGGCAAAAGATTCTGTGGTCTGATGAGATTAAACTTGAATTATTTGGCCTGAATGCAAAGTGCTACATCTGGCGGAAACCAAGCAGAGCTCATCACCCATCTAACACCATCACTACCATGAAGCATGACAGTGGCAGCATCATGCTATGGGGATGCTTTTCAGTGGCAGGGACTGGGAGACTTGTAAGGATAGAGGTGGGAATTAATGGAGCCAAATACAGGCAAATTATTGAGGAGAACCTGCTTCAGAGTGCAAAAGACCTGAGACTGCAGTGAAGATTTACATTCCCACAGGACAATGACCCCAAGCATACTTGTTCTGGAACGGCTTCAGAAAAAGAACGTGAAAGTCCTTGAGTGACCCAGCCAAAGCCCGGACTTGAATCCCTTTGAGAATCTGTGGAAAGACTTGAACATCGCCATTCACCGACGCTCGCCATCCAACTTGACAGAGCTTGAGCAAACCTGCAAGGAAGAATGGGAGAAAATCTCTACATCCAGATGTGCAAAGCTGATCGACATCCCCAAGAAGACTCGAAGTTGTAATCACTGTCAAAGGCACTTTTATAAAGTATTGACTGAGGGGGTTGAATATTTCTTGATGCATGGTATTTCCAACTTTTTTGTCCCAGACCCTTTAACACATTCAACTGAAACTTGGTACATGATTTTATTATGATAAGTTAGAGAACAAGTTCGAGTTTCAGGGCGTTTCGTCAAATTTTTTTCACAGAGTTATGCCCTTTTTAGATTTAGAAAATATCACATATTACACATGACTCATTGGGTCAGTGTTCAGCTGCTCTGACTCCACCCCCACTGCTTTACACCCATTGGCTGGACAGCTGGCCTGACTCCACCTTAATAAAATCATGCGCCACCATTCCATGAAACAGCACAGATCGGCAGGCCTCAGGCCTTAGGCCTGGGTGTTAGTCCATGACCCAGTGTAATTGGAATGATCCCAGGTATATAACTATGATGTATTATACATGCACAGAAGCTGTACGCATCTTTTTGCTTCATGTATGCACATTGGGTTCTATAAAATATAACATCTGTAGGGGACACGTATTGCAAAGAAATTATCGCTCTTGTTTATATAAATTTGAATAATACAGCACATAGCACATACCTCTTTCAAAAGAAAGCTTTAGAACAGGGGTCTCCAACCTTTTTGGGCGGAGGGCCACAAAACCAAAGTGGTGAGGGGCAGAGGGCCGCACCCAAAAAAGGACGCTAAATTCCGGGGAAAAAAATGTATAATTAATATGCGGAAATTTAAACAAAAATTAGTGCTGAATATATTTTTCTTGCCAATGAATATGATAAATGAATAATCGTGTTAAAAACACGTGTCTAATATGAATCAAAATCATACTAAAAATTACAGAACGCTTTGATCATTGACCCTGGCAAATTGGCAGTATCGCGGGCCGCATTGTAATGTAAACTTAATATGGCACCACGGGCCGCATAAATCCGTCTGAGGGGTCACATGTGGCCTGCGGGCCGCAGGTTGGAGACCCCTGCTTTAGAATATAAAATGGCTACTGATGGTTTTTATCAAGTGAGAGAAATACTCCACTTCACTTCACTTGACCTGATTATTTTTGGTATACCTTCTCGAGGCTCGTGTGAGAGCTAACAAACAACGCACAGCAAGGGGGGCATGAGACAAGAGGGGAGGGAGTGGGAAGGACAAAACAATGGGGAACAGAGACATTAGGAGATCTGTGGAAGGGAGAGGGATGGGGCAGGGAACACGGGGTATGCAAGATGGACATTACAGGGACTTTTAGGAAGGAAAGCAGGGAATTTGAAGGAGGTGGGCTGGGTGGATTATCGGGGGTAGAAAAGATCGAGGATTTGGATGGGGGATGATAAGAGGTGGTGGTAAACAGCTGGTTTGAAGGCCTGGAGGGAAGAATGGGATTGAATAGAGTGAGGGAGTTTATTCCAAAGGCGGGAAAAAAGAGGAATGAAAGAGTGAAGGTGAGCAGTGGTTCGTGATTTTGGTAATTTTACCAGAAGGGGGTTGTTGGCGGACCTTGAGCGACTTGACTTAATTAGCCTATTTAGTCCATACAGGATGAGGGCCTCCATCACCATGGTCCATTCAATGGAATTTGAGGCCTTTTTACTCAAATTCATCAATTAATTATCTCCATCCCATCTTTGATCTACCTCTGCTTCTTCCAGGGCTTTCTCTATGTCCCCGTTTGTAATTCTCATTTTTCTTCCAGGGCTTTCTCTATGTCCCAGTATGTAATTCTCATTTTTCTTCCAGGGCTTTCTCTATGTCTCCAGTTTGTAATTCTCATTTTTCCTCCACTTGTCCGTTGGTTGTTCTTGCTATGTGCCCAGCCCACTTATACCGTCCAGATTGTTTGGAATCAAGTAAGAAAAACACCCTTAAACATTTGTTGTGCAACAAGCAAACTGCATTTCTTCCATTGAATAATTTGAACATTTAGATATTTTATGCTTTCTCCAAATCAAAAAGCATCAGCAACCTATGAACACTTTTAAAAGTGATAAAAAATAATCAATAACCGACCGTTCATAAATCACATTACAAAAGTTCAAAATATGAATTCCAAAAGCTTCTTAGCATAAATCAATAACTTTGTACGAAATCCCCATTTCCTTGAATGATAAGCGAGTAAATGAAAATCATACACAAAGCACAAAACGATTCCGTATAACTATACAATCGTTGAAGTCTCAGCACATCTGAAGCAGGTGAAAGCAGGAGACAAAGTTCGTAGAATTAAGGTCACACATTCCATTAGCGTAGCTTGTCATGAGCCCTGGTGGATCAAGAGTGGGGATAACCTTTGATCAGAGTCTCAGCCTTCATGTGGTCATGTCATTTTCCTGTCCAGAGATCACAGGGTCAAAGAGAACTGAATTCCTGTGCACCTTGGCATGACTGCCCATGTTAAAATACCGCTTTCATGCTGCGATTAAGCACGACACTGGTTTTTCTGTTTACTCATGAGGAAGTTTGGAAGATGTTGGTTTTACTGCTTAGAAACGGAATCTTGTGTCTGTATAGTTTTAAAAATAGTTCTTCTTAAATCAGCAACATGCAATCCTTATAAACAAATTGGTTTGTGTACATTTCTTGAGAATACTTTTTCAACAATGGTCGTGACTTTTTTTGAATATATAACAATTATCAAATGACTTTTTGAGTTTGTTGATTTTCGTTTTAAATTTTGAAATGGGAAGTCGAACAATGACTTTTTTTTTATTGTTTATGAACTTTGAATTTTTATGCTTGGGGAGCTAATGCTAAGGAACGTTATCCATCCGTCCATCTGTTCATTGACATTTTAAACTCTTCAACACTGGCTGTGGGATTTTGATGGAAATTAGCCGAATCCTTTCATGGTTGTTATGAAACCCTCACCCAACTATTCTCTCCCCTTCCTCCCCCCCTCCCCCCCCACACCAAAAGAAAATCAAAAGAACGAGGAAAAGTATCGATATTAATAAATGTCTTCTTTCTTTCTGTCTCTTCCCCACCACCACCATCACCATCACATTCGTTTTCTCCATTTTTTGTTTGTTTATTTTAATTAATTAATTTTTCTTTTTAGTGAACAACTTTGTCTCCTTTTAACAATTTGTTGATTAATGACAACTTCCTCTGACATTCAACCCCCTCATGAACAACATCATGCCTCAATGAATAACTTGTCCTTCGTTAATGATTTACCTCCCTTTGAGTCTCAACCCCTCATCATCCATCCACACTTTCATCCTTGGTTCATAATCCCTGACTCAGCCCATTCCAGCTTACACCCCGTGCACAATATATTTATATATTGTGACAGACATTGCCTCTGGATAACTCCGAGAGGACAGCTGGGTCTTTAAGAGACGATGATCACTTGTTGCACCCAGAACTTCTCACCGGATCTCACACCCAGATTGTTGTTGCCATCAGCAAAAGCACGAATACGAGTGGGTACCATGCCATTGGTCACACCACAGACCTTAGTCAGTCGGCCGAGTGGAATCCAACATTGCGCAACCGCGTCTGAGATCTTACTGAGATAACTAATTAGCCCTGGTCAAACACCTCAGCAGTCTTTTACCACTGTCAGATATAATTAGTCAGGACACAATTTGTTGAGGAAGTGGCTGTTAGTGACAGTAATCAAAATGCAAGTATTTACAAGGAGAGAAAAATAATCAGGTGACATATACTGAATGTACAAGAATTAATCACAGCATGCATATTTTCCTAACTTATCCACTATGTGACATATCCACCTCCAGAACCTCAATGGTGACTTAGTTGATTAATGACTACAGTGTGCCAGCATCATGCATATGATGTGGAATGGAGAGGATGAGTGATTGACAAGTATGATGAGATGAGTGATTGGCAAGTAAGATGAGATGAGGACAGAAAGAGATAGGTGGGGACAGGACGGACCACTGCACACCTCACACTTGTTGATGCCGGCTCCCACATCCTGACTAAAAATGAAACCGTCCACTCTCTGCTCGTACTTCACGTACAGCCACAGCTCCGCTGTTTCTCTGTTGGCCGTTGATGTCACTCACAGAACGTCTTTAATGTATCTCTTGGCAGGATGCCCGGGTGAAGTAGATGACATGGAGGGTCCAGCTACGAAAGCCAAGTTGCACAAGGTCAGAAGGTGAAGAAATAAGGAAGATAGGGAAAGAACAAAGACAAAATATGCAGGAAAGGATGAACAAATTGTGAACTAAAGATAGTGAGTGGCGAGAAATAATTAGATAAAGCGCCAAGGAGAGTTACAAAAATAAATGCTTCAGTTGGGATCTGTGCCACCAAAGAATGTGGCTATTGAGGTGCTCCAAAGTTAATAATGAAAAGCACTCCAGAGCCTGAAAGAAGGAAACAAGAACAAGTGAGCAAAGTGAAACAGGGATGACAGGGGAGGTTGGTTGGAATGCGTCGTCCACAGGCTTTGCACTGGTCTAGGTCGACAGTAGTTTTCAGTCCAGAAAGTTGAAGGATCTCAGGTTTTTGGGTGAACAGAGAAATGTATCCAACTCTTTTGTTGTGCAGAGGCACACTCCTTTCTTGCAGGTACATTTCCAAGTATCTTAGCCTTCTTTTCGAAGCTTTGTGAGCCATTTTCGGTAACATTCCTTATGTCGCATACATTATGTATTTTATGTCACCCCGAATGCCACTGTTTCTAGGAGTTTATACGCGTGCGCACCGATCATTCTGGAGCGAATTATGACGTCATTTTGGATGGAATTATGACAGATGGCAATGATTTCCATAATTAATCTCCATGCTCTAATTTGATTGGAAGAGCCAGGAGATAAATGATACTCGTAATGGGTGTCCAGCCGTCCACAACCATCTTTGACCATGCTGTGGAACGTTGGCCGACGCCCTTGTGCGAATAAGATGAAAAAGGACTCCATTGAAAGCTCCAATCGATTCAAAGTTCAGGATCATATTTTAGTGTTCATAATCTTCTATGTTGTTGACACACATGCGTGGATATCACACGGTAGTTAGTGCACACCTCTAATATAGTTTACACCAAATGTTTGTTCTCACCCGACCGTCACGTCACACTGCAGTGGACAATTCTTGCAACTCAATCCTCCACATCCAATCAGAAATCCCAGGCCATAGATGAAAATATGTTCACACATCTCTGCATAGCTTTACGAGTATGTGTTTCAAGATGGTTTGAACACAGTTAAACTTTAAAGTGAAAAGTTTCTTTTTTCTCTTGCAAATATAACATGTTTTCAATTCTCGCCTCGGTGAATCGCGTTCCTGGATTACGAGGTGCAAGCCTTCGCTTCACATGCCTGCAATGAATCAGTGACTGCTCATCAAGAATATACAACGTAATGTGACGAATGTCATCTCATCCTCACTGACAATTGAAAGAAACCTTTAAATTGCAGAGTCTGTGCTCATGAAAAGTTTTACATTATAAGCCTCTTGGTTTCTCCAACACATACACCAAGCAGCCACGTGTAATTGCTTCCGTTGAAAATATCTTTCTTCAAGCCTTTCATATTCAACTCTGAGCTTTTGTTTTGTGACCTTACTGTGATGTCATGTGTCCTCCTTCTATAGAAGACGCAGTAAACGCATTGCTGAAGAGTCACAGCCAATTTGTCGAAAGTGAGTACGCATTATAATCGAAGAATAGAGGTCATGCATTTCCACATGAATGATCTTGCATTGTCTCGTAAAGAGGAGGGTGAGGATGGAGAAAAATATGACAATTTTAATAAAGACTGAAAAATATTTTCACTAAATGCAATTTAAACACGTGGAGCGACTTCTATAAGATATTTTGTCAAATACCAAAAGACCATTTTTATTAGACAATAAGACGAAAGAGAGATGTTAGTTATGGGTAAATATCAAATCTCTATGTGAAGTGTGTTGTTTTCCCAAGATGACTTTAAAAGTTCAATGGAACTCGTCCGCCTGGTTCAGATATTCTGCAAATGTCATTTTTAAAATTTTTATTTTGAAAAGATCGATGCTCATTGAAGAGCAAGATGACTCATGGGAGTTGAAGTGACAGTTGGAGACAACAAGCAAAAGAATGTATGAGCAGGAAAGAAGGAGATTCAAGAAAGGAGGAAACACAACCTGCAAGGAAGAAGATTGGAATAGGTCAGTTCAATGGGGGTAAAAAAAAAATGTGGAAGAGATGGGGGAGGACAAGAGATGGTGGTGTACCACCTGAAGTCCTGGAGGGAAGGGTGGAATTGAGCAACCTCTGGAATGTGATTCCACAGACAGGAGAAGTGAGGAACAAAAGGGTTGAGATGTGCAGTTAGTCTGGTTGTAGGAAATTTGAAAAACAGAGAATTACTGGATCTTATCATGATTGATTTTTGATTTATACATCCCTATATGAGAAAATGCACCTTTTTTGTCGACAATGTCGAGGCTGTGGAGGGGCAAGTACATAGATACGGACCAGGAGGTAACATAACAAATTGAACATTATAAATAGAGGGGGGAAACACACCAACAGCTGGGTTGAGGGACAAAATACAGGGAGAAACTTGGAAAAACTAGAATGGTACTTGGTAGAGCACATACCTCCGCCAAGCTGAACAGTTTACATTCTGTCACCCACTGATAGGCCAGATCTGAATCCGGACCGAAACCAAAATCAAATCAGCTTCTTGATGTCACCTCCCCAATTTATCCACCAAGTTTCATCCCAATCCATCTACAACTTTATGCGATATTGTGTTGTATATCATTTTTGGCCCCACCTCTCAATGGTGAAGAATCACTCAAATAATTCTGGTATCCGGATCTGGATCCGGATCTTCACCAATTCGTTGAATCATTTAATCCTTGTCATGCATTAAACCTGTCCACCAAATTTCGTCCGAATACATCCATTATGTTTTGAGATATCCTGCTCACAGACAGACGTTCAAATGGACAAACAGACGGGTGAAAACATAACCTCCATCCACCTTAGGTGGAGGAGGTAATAAGGAATGTGGGGAAAAAATGAGGGCTCGGGGAGGACACGGGGGGTGGACAAGATGGATACAGCCGCAAATTCTCAGGAAGTAAAAACTGGAATCTTGGAAAGAGGTGGTTGTTTTGGATGGAGGATCATCTGAGATGTGGTGAACATGGGGATCTTGAAGGTGAACACCATTAAGCGTCAATTTGAACTTTGGTGGATTTCCCAACAATATCTGTAGAAACAGCTTGATTTTGTTCAGGCTTGATTGCTTGTGAAACAGATATGTGTTGAGGTGAATCTTCGACACGACATGGCTGATGTCAAAAGAATCACTTGGGAATTATCAGAGGTTGCAGTTGTTGCTCAATATGTCTTTATTCATAAAATAGTGCAAAGTAGAGAGACTCGACGTCTCCTTTTTGGTACCTAGTGGCTAATCTGGACCCATTCCTGATTAGATCCAGAGTCCAGAAATTGAGAACATTATAAAAACGATGAACCCCTCACACCTTGCTGCACCTGCTCCTGGTTGCCCGTATAAAATGCCGGGTGTGGGCAACCTTGAGTGGACATGGTGAAGCAAGCTTTCATCAGTTGTTCTCAAAAATTGCTTCTTTCAAGGTTTACTCATGTTTTCTTGAACAAATGTTAGCATCTTATTAAATGTCTATTTCTTTTTGGTGATGGAGGGCAGGGATAAAAAAGGGCAGGGATTATGGATGGATAAAAAAAACTCAGTAAAAACATTCATGCTTATTTCTTGCACCAAGTGGACCCAGTTGCTAGATTCCCCCACATTTTCTATGGATGAATGAAAACATCTTCTAGAATGTTTTAATTTCCTATTTCTAAAATCCATCTGGAAACCCATCTGGAAAATATCCTACTTTTCCACTTCGGTGTCTGAGGATGGTGGCACCATTGTTTAGACAGGTGACGGGAGAGCAGCATGACTTTAAACTCCTTGCACATGGTGCTTCAGTTAATCAGCATCTCCCAACAGATGGTAAGGCCTAAGCAGCCACAACCTCCAGTGGCCTTCCGAACTTCGTCTTCAAACTCACCAATAATAGAGACTTTAGCAAAGATCCGGTGCTGTAAGAATATTTAAAGCTTGTATCCTTTCTGCATCGTATCCCCCCTTCCCTCCCCTGCCACTCCCAGGAGATGAATTGCAGAATGAACCTGTTGCTGACACTTGACTGGAAGAATTAGGTCTTGGCAACACTGAAAGGCAGACATCAAGCATCAATGTCTTTTTCGAATGGTTAAACCAGATAATTAATATAGAATACCACCAAAACTCACAAAACAACTGTACATCATGCACACAGAGATTGAGCCATCTGAAGGTCATTGTAAGGTGGATGCTCATAGTCTGGAGACAATACACCCAACGGCTTCTACAGTGAGCCAGTCAGTGAAACAGCTTTGTTTGTTGTCAGAAAGATCAGTCTTGTCAAGCAAAGTTGTTTCATGCCCCCTAAACAGCAAGTTGTTGGCCAGCCAACAAAGCACAAATGTACAGATGCTAGAACATACCATAATTACCTTGGCTGCTGCTCAGTGTTAACATAAAACATCCTCCCCACATTTTGCCAAATAACCTCAGTGCCCCCCCCCTCCAAAGAACCCTTCATTTATGTATTCCTTCAAATGTATTGTGAGCGCAGCTTGCATGATGTGGGAATGGTGGGTTGGGAGTGCAACATAATCATGATGAGCTGAATGACTTTTACTCATGCCTGAGATTCCTGTTACTTGGTATTTGCAAGTGTTTCTGCCAAAAATGTAAAAGATTGAACAAAGATGACGTGACTTTTTTTTTTTTTAAATGTAAACTCAAAATGCAAAATTTATGGGAAAATAATCGGAGGTAACGTTTGCATCACTTAATTCTCTGGAATCAGGAACACTTTTTGTCCCCTGCCCCTCCGACAATGACAGAGGCGGGAGACATTAGCACGAACTCCCCGACCCACCGATCATCTGTCCATGTACTCTTCTGTAAACGATATTTCAAAAAAACGTTCAACATTTAGCTTTCATATTACAGATATCTATTCCTCATACCACCCACAATGCGGGGGACCTCGAGTGTCAGCTCCTTTTTGGGGGGACTTGAACAATTTGGTGTAAAATAAACAACAAAGCACGAATTCCTTGAGGAAACTTTTCCCAGAATTTGGTTCTTCAGCCCTGAGTTCATTATATATGCCTGGTTGTTTTGCACTGCCTGCTCTGCAAGAAAGGCAAACGTGTCGCTCTGCTTGATGTAGAGAAATATTCCATAAAAAAAGCTCATTTTATTTTTGCAAAAAACATTTTAACTCCAGAGGGCCGTTGTAGTAGTATAACCTTTTAGATCTGCATACATCCAGTGCAGCATGATTTCCGGAAAGTTTGCTTTGGCGGTACCTGCGGTACGTAGACTACTGCTTTGGCAGCTTTGTGAATTGAGATCTCCACAGGATATAATCACCGTGGACCATTACCCACAAGGAACAGTGTGCAATGTTTTAATGGATCTGCAAACGTTGACATAAACACCAGGTCTTGATGCCTTCCTTGTATTGTTATGTCTGGTTTCCTTCTTGGGACTACGGTGCAGTAATTGGTCTTTATTTTGATCACCTCAATTTAAATTTTCTCACCCCAGCACCTTCACCCAACATGCAGAGGTAATAAAAAAAAGATGGTCCCATATTTAAGTTTACATTGTACAATTACAATGAGTTGTAAGCAAGATGCAAAGCATCAGCATTGATACCCAAGACATTGTTTGTGGGAAAACTGAAAGTATGTGTGTGTGTGTGTGTGTGTGTGTGTGTGTGTGTGTGTGTGTGTGTGTGTGTATGTGTGTCAAGGGTTCAAGCAGTATGTGATTACAAGAGCTTGTCTGAAGTCTGAGGAGCTCACAATGCATTTGTCAGTTTTTTCAAGGTTCTGAAACTGCTCGTCTCCTTTCCATCACCATGACATGCACACCAGTTATCATGTTCCCGTGGGCATGTCCAGCATCTCATCACATCACTTTCCCATTCCCCTTGCTCTGTCTCCTACCCAGTTGTGCAGAATTTCACCAACCAACCCGGGGTAAGGATCACACAATTCACTCACTTTGAATGAATTACTCATGGAATGAACATGTTGCACTGACATAATGCCCATCCTCATTTACATATTACGGGTGGATGTTTTTCTTTAAAGGACAAAAGAAATACGAGCGAGAGCGTTGATTTTGATTAATATATTCATTTGAGCTGAAATGATTAAACGAATCGAGTAAAATGAAGGAATTAATTCTGAGAATTTGAGTGCAACAATTTTATTTTGTTCAGGAGGAAAATTCTTCATTCAGGTTTTGTGAATCTTCTCCAGTTTTGGTCGTACATGAGGCAAGGAAAGTTTAACGCTTACTAATGCAGTCACAAGACAAGTTTGAAGACTTCAGGATTAATTTTTAAACACCCCTGAAGCAGCACAGAGGAAGGTCATGGCCTTGGAAATCAGCAGGAATCTGAAGCTGTCAGACCAAACAATATTGGGAAAGTTCTGAAGGAGAACAAAAAAAGCTTCAGGCAGCAAGTGAAAGATTTGTTGTTTTAGAGTTTCTTTACACTGAGTAATCAATACTGTGTAAAACTGAATGTTAAATCAACAAAAAAAAATTTTAAAAGAAGAAAATGAGCAATCAGAGATTACATACCCTCGCCAGGACTTCTTTTGTGTGGTGTATTTTGTGTGGCGTTTGTGTAGTGGTGTTTTACGTAATTAATGAGACATAATTAGAGCTGCCACTTTATAACTGCTGGCAGTGATGACCCGGTACCAACTCGTCCCACGTTGATGCAACCAAGCTTTGATCAGACAGCTGACCCTGACCCATGACGTTTCATTTAAATATTTTCTTCATTATTCAATTGAATTTAGAATGGGATTAAAAAAAATTCAATTCAAATCAATTGGAAGACCAAATAGGTACAGTCCTGCATTGGAGTAATCAGAAGGAACCCAAACAAGCAAAAAGCAAAGCTGAAGTCATTAGGAGGAATATGATTCGCATTTTAGATGCTACTCCTCAACCCTCAAAACCATCAAGGCACAGCCAAGTGAGCATTATTCAAAAAAATGTTTTTTAAAGAATTCGGGCTGCAAGACTATGCGTCCAATGAAGTTGCAATTTAAAATCTGTATTCCACATTACTACGAGATCATAAATCTGAAGTTTCACATCGATTGATGAAGCTGTTCCAGAGAAAACATTATTTAATATTTTCTTCAATCCAATATGGCTGCCAAACCATGTGACCTATCAATTGTTCCTTAATAAACATGTAGACCCATGGCTTGGGGAACACTTGTGTGAAGTTTCCCCTCAATTTGTCCAGCCGTTCTGGAGAATAATTTTTTTTCATATGGGTTTTAGGGTAAATCCAATATAGCTGTCAAACCATGTGACCTATGACATATGTGTGAAACTTGTTCTTCATGTATAGGCAGTCATACGTGTAACGTTTCGCCTCGATCTGTTCAGCCACTTCAGAAAAGAAGATTTTTGAAGGCTTTTTAAAAACAAAATACAATACGGTTGCCAAATCATGTCACCAATGATGCTATCAAGTTTTTTCTGCGGACCATTTTATCCCTAGATGACCCTCAAAATTTTTCACACTGATCAGATGCATTGTTCTACATATGCAATTATGACGTCATCATAACGTCATAACGGAGACACCGATGACATCATAAAATCACTTATTCCCCATGAATACTTGCCATGTGCCAAGTTTCAATTTTTTCCTTGGTGCGGTTTGAGATACAGAGGTCCAACTTTTTTCTGTTTTTCCAACATGGCTGCCTGACAACGTGACCCATGACGTCATAATTATTTATTACAATATTTTACACGAGTAGTCGCACCTATGTTGAAAGTTTCTTCTCAATCTGAGAAGCGGTTGCACAGAAAAACATGAAAGCTCTGTGCGGACAAACAAAGAAATAAAAAATCACTCATAGAGTGACACCTGGCAAAACAGAACAAAGTAGAGGGGCACTCGGTAGAGCGCATACCTCTGCCAGGTTGAAAAGTTCACGTTTTGTATCCCATTGATGAGCTGGATCTATACCAAAATCTAAACCGCTTGTTCTTGTCACTCAACCAACTCATCCACCTAATTTTGTCATAACTCGTCCAAAACGTTTTGGGAAAAGAATGTTTATATATATATATATATATATATATATATATATATATATATATATATATATATATATATATATATATATATATATATATATATATATATATATATATATATATATATATATATATATATATATATATATATATATATATATACATGTTTTTGGCCCTCTCTATCAATTTTAGAAATTAGGTCTTCAAATTTCAAGTTTTTCGGATGAAAATTGACTTTTAGAAACAATTTTATAATTTGGCCCATGTTGGGTTGACCTTTTAGTCTATTTGACATTTTGGCCAATGGTGACCTCAAAAATAATAAGTGGCTGAATTCAGTGACCTGATATGACAATCCTGTTTTCAATCAGATGAAAATTGACAATTTTAGAAACAACTTTAGAAATTTGGCCCATGTTGATGTTTGGGCCTATGTTGACCTTTTGACCAATAGTGACCTCGAAAATAATAAGTGGTTAAATTCAGTGACCTGATATGTAAATTCTCTTCAAATTTCAAGTCAATTGGATGAAAATTGAGGATTTTCGAAAATTTCGCCCAAATTTGCCTTTTTGGCCTATTTTAACATTTTGTCCGATGTTGATCTCAAAAATAATTTGTGCTTGAATTCAGTGAGCGGATATGCAAATGGTCTTCAATTTTCAGGTCAATCGGAAGAAAATTGACAATTTTAGAAACTTTAGAAATTTGGCCCGTGTTGATGTTTTGGCCTATGTTGGCCTTTTGACCGATATTGACCTCAAAAATAATAAGTGGTTATATGTAGTGACCTGATATGCAAATGCTCCTCAAATTTAAAGTTAACCGGATTGAAATTGAGGATTTTAGAAATTTGGCCGATGTTGACCTTTTGGTTTATTTTGACCTTTTGGCCTACATTTACCTCAAAATCAATAGGTGGTTGAATTCAGTGACCTCATATGCAAATGCTCTTCAAATTTCAAGTCAATCGGATGAAAATTAAGGATTTTAGAAAATATGGCCCAATTTGTCCGAAATTGGCCTTTTGGCCAATGTTGATCTCAAGAGTAATTTGTGCTTGAATACCTTAAGCTGATATGCAAATGGTGTTCAAATTTCAAGTCAATTGGATGAAAATTGACAATTCTCGAAGCAATGAAAAATTTGGCCTTTGTTGGGTTGACCATGTTGACCTATTGACTGAAGATAACCTCAAAAACAATAGGTGGTTGAATTCATTGATCTGATGTGCCAATCTTGTTTAAATTTCATGTCAATCGGATGATATTTGAGGATTTTAGAAAATTTGGCCCAATTTGGCCTTTTTGGCATATGTTGACCTTTTTGGCTTCAATGTGTGACCATTGCAGGGTTGGTGAACATAAGCTCCGAAAATTTAAAGAATAACTGGTTGAGCGGTTTTGGCTGAAGGTGAGCGGACAGACAAACAAACAAACAAGTTATCGCACTCACTGTAAATACCGAGCTGAGCGATGCCATGCCGTGCCGTGCAGAGCCTAGCCGAGCCTTGTCGTGCCGTACCGAGACGTAACAAACAAATGGAGGCGATCAACATACTTGTGAAATGTTTTTTTTTTTGCCAAGTAACAAAAGAGTTATCGCACTCACAGTAAATACCAAGCCGAGCCGAGCCAAGCCTAGCCGTGTGGTGCCATGCTGAGCCAAGCCGAGCAGTGCTGTGCCGAGCAGGAACAAACAAATGGAGGCAATCAACATACTTGTCAAAAAAAAATGTTTTTGCCAAGTAACAGACAGACAGAGAAACAAACAACCCAAAAGCAAGGCCCTCTCCTCTGGCAAGTGTCCAAAAAATTTCATTTCTAAAATTACTTGACATCATTTTGTGGTGACATGGTAAGATAACAGAGGGATAGTGAACTCCCCACCCCCTCCCAACCACATGTCTGCTGCTGTACCAGATTTATTGTTTTTATTTTCTTTATACAATTGAGGGTCTCGGAAGAGCGAGGTGAGGTGGGCTATGAATTGATGGTGGGGCAGCGGCGAAACTCTTGGATGCAACGTATAAGGGAATGAACAAATAGTAAAAGAGGAGAATGTTGAGGGGAGGGAATGCAGCAGCATATAAGAGGGTTGGGTGAGGTTAGGTGAATGGGGATAGAAATGATAATGGGCAAAGATGGGGGATGACATGAGATAAATGTGCACCGCCTGCTTGAAGCCCGGGACAGAAGAGCAGGATATCTCATTACTGTTTGATAAAAATGTATGCTTTGGCTTTATATAAACTTTTTATGGAAATTAGTTATATCATCAATAGTTGAGACAAGATTTCTCATTGAACTTTTGGAAAGGTGAGGTGAGAACTTTGTGAACTTCACATTGATGGCTTCCTCAACTTTATGAAAAAAAGATTTAAAAAAGTCTATGCTTTATTTCCTTTGCAGATAGCTTCTTTGTCTTATAATTTGTCTTTAGTGACGTGGGAATATATGCTATTTACTGTAAATATAAATGGTATGGGATTTTGGGTGTGATGTTTCTCGAAATTGTTATTGAAGTATTGGAATGAGGAGTTTGCCCCCAGAACATATGTTTTGCCCCCCTCCTCCCCACCATTGCAATTATTTTTTTCCAACCCCCCTCATGCACATTTTTAATTCCCTGTATTTATGCTTGCAAACAACTATGGTGGAATTTCTGACCAGTTCACCCCTTTTCCCCATAATCTGTTAATTTATATGTGATATAGGTAATATACCTGGGCTACCATTTGCTGCCTGTCTGGGTGAGTTTTTACTGGTGGTAGTATCAGGACGTGTTGGACATTCAACATCTATGGAGTTATTGGCCTCGTGGTGGTTACCTTTTGCTTATGGGCCAGCGGTAGCACTGACTGACCACATTCCCAATATGCACTACATAGCGGCCTTTGGTGGCCTCAAAACGGACATCAAAACCAAAATGTGTGGTAGCTTTCAGCCTTGCCCAGATTCTGAAGTGCTGACACCCAAAAGTCGGGGGCCTTAAGGTGCTACGGTTTTGCTGTGAAAGGGTAACGTATAAACACACAAACAAACACAAAAGCACTTGAAAATATTCATAAGATTTAAACGTTTTCACTGCAAAACACGTGCTGGAACCCCTACGTATATATTTTTTTCCAATTGCAGCATGGAAGCATTAAAATTCCACCATATTTGCATATGTAACTAGAATATGGCACTCGGTAGAGCGTATACCTCTGCCAGGCTGAACAGTTTACGTTTTGGATCCCACTGATAGGCTGAATCTGGATTCGGATCTGAAACAAAATCTTATCGGCTTGTTCTGCCACCTACCCATCTCATTCACCAAGTTTTGTCATAATCCGTCCATAATTTTTTGAAATATCATGCTATGTATCGTTTTTGGCCCCATCTCTCAACGGTGAAGAATCACTTGAAAAATTAAAAAAATTTTTTATCGCATCTGGCTCCAGATCTGGATCTCCATCAAATTCGAATCAATTCTTCCTTGCCACACACCCAACCTGTCCACCAAGTTTCGTCTGAATCCATCTGCAACCTTTTGAGATATCCTGCTCACAGACAGACAACCAAGAGGACAGACAGACAGGGGTGAAAACATAACCTCCGCCCACCTTTGATGGTGGACGTAATAAATATATATTCCCTAATCCATATCGGCCCACACTGCCACATCGCACACTTAATTCTACATTCCTTTTTTTAAACTTTAACCTTGACCAAACAGCTACAACAATTAAGTTGAATGAAGGACATGCTTTCTGACATCAGATATAGTAGGTCCTATCCCAATCAATGTACCATTTCCACAATCTACAATGTTCTCTGCCCTCTCCCCTCACTTTTCATCACACCATGCTCTTGCAATAAAAGGGGTCAGCACAAACCAATTTTTTGCAGGGAATTTTCAGTCCCAAAACAAGGAAAAAAGATGTCACCCCATGTAGCGGGACAAACAAAGTGCTCCTATTAATCATTTAAAGGCACAACATTCTCCCAGTAAACATTTATAAGCAATTCCTTGTCGAACGAGCCGTAAATTGCTATCATTCCCCATGACCCTTGCTCATGGAGATTACGTGGGAGGCTCAAACTTGGGGCCTTGCGGAACTGCTGAGATTATATCCTTACACTGTGCATTTGCCCCGCAGGGACAAGCCGGAAAAAAATTGTCCCTCGCTAGCAGCTTGAAAGCATTTGTCGCAGTCGTGCAACTTGTATTACGGAACAATCCTTCATGAGGCACAGCATCTGTGATTCACGTTCCATGGTCCCTTCCTATACGCTTTGTGATGACTAAAACAAAAAGTATTGGCAAGCAAATTTTTCTTTTCCGAAGAAAAAAAAGTTTAGAGATTAGTTTAGAGATTGACTTCGATTTCCACCTTTGATGCACTTTTCTGAAGGCTGACAGCAAAACTTTTTCAAAGAGCAAGCATCATGATGTGGAAGTGTGGGCATTGTTAAAAAAAACGATTTTTTTTTTTGCTACCTTCTGTGTTATGTGGATTTGGCTGTGATGTAAAAGCATATCAGAGAACAAACATATAAGGTAGGAAAATTCTAACTTTTATCCCTTTTAATTGTGTCATGTGCAAGACTCTTCCATGACAGGTTCACCGCTTCACTCATGGGGTTCTTGGACACTTGAGCCAGTCCGACTGCCGAATGAAGCTCCTGCTCTCACATGAGCACGACGTCCACGAGCACAATGTCCTTCATGGAAGTTGTCAGAATCTTCAAAAACAGGTGGAATCCTTCGCACCTTCCCTGAAGACATGTGGATGGAAGGGCCAGAGCCTCCAGCATGATTTTCCATGAAACGTTTGCACCGTCATGCTTTAGCTGTCTCTGAGGAGGCTTCAGAGTAAAATATGGGCGAGCGTATGGAATTCATCTTTTTATGTTTACATGGGAGTAGAGGATAAATCATGCAGTTATACATACGGCAAAGGGAATTAAGCGCAAATGCATTTGTTCACTAGCCACATGTTGGCTCGCATTTCATGAAAATTATGTGTACTCTTTTGAGTTTGGGAATGGGGGTGGGGTGGTTTCACTCAGTGCCTCTATACAAAGAGTTTGGCCAACCCGGTTTTGCACTGGGTAACAAAATGGCACCTATTGCTTAGTTCATCAAACACAAAATCTCCTCTCCCCCCCCCAAGAGGAAATTCTCTGTATGTATGTTTATGTAGGTCTGAAAATCATAGAAAAACTAGAATGAAAATCTTTGACGTCATGACGTTGCCAGATACGACTACATCATTAGACATACTTGGACCAAGTTTGATTTAAATCCCTGAATCCACATTTAAAATATCAAATAATTCTGTCTGCCAGACCATACGTCCGATTAGGTTGAAATTTAAACCATATGTTCCGCATGACTACTAGATCATAACTGTGACGTTTCACATCGATTGATGAAGTGGTTCAAGACAAAAACTTTTCAAAGAATTTTGTACAAACCAAAATGGCTGCCAGACCATGTGACCTATTAATTATTCATGAACACCATGGTATCCACAAGGCTTGGGGAACATGGAAGTGAAGTTTCCCCTCGATCTGTCAAGCCGTTATGGAGAAGAAGATTTTAAAATGTTTATTCATTTAAAAAAATCATAGCTGCCAAACCATATGACCTATGATGCCATAGGTGGGGAACTTTTGGTTCCTCATGGATAGGCGATCATACCTGCAACGTTTTGCCTCAATCTGTTCAGCCATTATGGAGAAGAAGATTTTTGAAGGTTTTATGTTAACAACAACATGGCTGCCAAATCACGTGATGGATGACATCACCTTTTTTTTGCCAATTACAATTTAGTCCTAGATGACCCTCAAAAAATTTCATACTGATCGGATAAAGCGTTTGACATGAAATTATGACGTCATAAGGAAGCCACATATAACATCATCAAAAAAATTGCCCTTGTTTTCCATGAGGGGTACACATGATGCCAAGCGGATAAGTGGTTCCAGAGAAAACATTATTTAATATTTTTTCAATCCAACATGGCCACCGAACCATGTGACTTATCAATTATTCTTTATCACCCTCATATCCCCAAGTGATGGGGAACATGTATGTGAAGTTTCCCCTCAATCTACACAGCCATTCTAGAGAAGAAGTAAATCCAAGATAGCTGCCAGACCATGTGACCTATGACATCATAGTTATCAAACTTTATTCAGCATGGATAGTCGATCATTTGTGTGCAGTTTCACTTCGATCTGTAAAGCGGTTCTGGAGAAGAAGATTTTTTCCTTTAAAAAAAAAAAAAAACAATATGGCTTCAAAACCACATGACAGATGACGTCATAACAATTGTTTATGTGCTGAAATATTTCCCGAGATGATACTGACAAATTTTCATACTGATCAAATGCAGCATTCTACTTATCAAATTTTGACCACTTCACTGATGATGTCATAGTCAAAGCACTCTTATTCTGAATGCAGAGTAGTTGCCAGGTGCCAAGTTTCAATTTTTTTTCTTCTTGGGGTTTAGGAGACACAGAGGTCCAAAATTTTTCCGTTTTTCCAACATGGCTGCCACCCGACGTGACCTATGACGTCATAATTATTAAAAAAAACATTCTGCATGATGAGTGTTGCATCAATGGTCAAAATTTAGTGTCAATCGGATAAGTAAGTGGTTGTAGAGAAAACAGAGAAAATTCGCATGGACGTACGGACAACCCGAAAACAATGCCATTTGAGACATTGTCACTGGGGGTGGGGGGGCTAAAAACGGCTGGGCCGATTTAAATATGCTTCCAGGTGATTGGCTCAAAACTAAACAGGTGCCATTTTGTTACTCAGTGCAAAACCAGGTTGGTCAAAATCATTGTGTAGAAGGCACAGGCTGCATTATCATGGACTGTACTATGTGTACCTTTTTCCAAGCGAAGATTTCAGGCCATGCTCTTTCATTGTTTAAGGCCAGTGTTTCTGTATGTCTGTTTTATATGCCATGCAACTCTTTGAGAATGGACCTGCACAGTTTTTGGTGATGCAATATGTGAACCAAGCTTTCCGGCACCTCTAACTATTTGTTTAAATCCATACTTCATTTTAAACACACTCTACACATTGAGGAATTTCCAGGTGTGAGAAGGGACCTTGACTTTCAAAGCAGTTGTTTACACTACTCAGGGACCAGAGCAAGGACATGGTAACATAAAAGGGGTGATGATGTAAGAGCTGTCTGTAGGAGCACCACTGCTGTGAGGCGTCATGACTAAAGTAATGGCCAAGAGAGTTGTTACTGTATCCCGACCATGTTTCAGACCATTCTTTGGACGACTGGTTCAAAGTTGGAACAGAATCTCAGAGCCCTGACGCAGGTTTGGACTCTGTGGAGCCCCAAAAGTTGATTACATGAGGATTTGTAATTCACCTAGGCTGCAGGCACACACTGGCCTACAATTTGTGAAAGATATTGTCGGATCTTTCATGTGCACAAACAGAATCAAATACTACTGGCATACGGGTCCAAAGCTGGATGATAGAATATAGATGAATCTGGTATCAAACCCAGACTAGACAGCTCAGAGGGGAGTACGCTACTTTTGAACTGTCCTGTCGGCCCGATGAGAGAGAGGGAGAGGGAGAGGGAGAGGGAGAGGGAGAGGGAGAGGGAGAGGGAGAGGGAGAGGGAGAGGGAGAGGGAGAGGGAGAGGGAGAGGGAGAGGGAGAGGGAGAGGGAGAGGGAGAGGGAGAGGGAGAGGGAGAGGGAGAGGGAGAGGGAGAGGGAGAGAGAGAGAGAGAGAGAGAGAGAGAGAGAGAGAGAGAGAGAGAGAGAGAGAGAGAGAGAGAGAGAGAGAGAGAGAGAGAGAGAGAGAGAGAGCGATCACTGAATCCTGGTTTCACTCATGCTGTGCTGGGCTGAAGTCCTGGTTCAAGGTCACTGTATTGACATTGAGCACTGCTCGATACGGACACCTCTGCCTGACCACTTGCTGGACATTGCGCTGTCTCTGAGTGTGCATCTGCAGTGTCTTTTCTCCTTTGCAATCCCTGCAGGCATGCAGTGTACATGTTCCTGAATGATTGTGTTTTGGGAATGTGGAGAATTTAGAACCTTGCTGCAGCTAAGGTAAGATGTCCAAACTGCAAATGTTCATTCATTTAATTGCATAAATACTGGCTGTTGTTCAGAGGATCCCATATAAAAAAATGAAGGCAACTCCATGGAGTATATCACTTTCTAATAGGCAAGGCTCAGCACTGACAATTCGAACACTGAATGGTCTTCATCTTCTGTGCAGCCATCATTTACAAATAAGACCGAGCACATGATGCTGGGTTGAAAGGATAGCTTTGAGGTATGTACGCTCACCTTTGAGCTGTTCTAGCCTTGGTTTGAATCTCGAACCAGCTATAAAAATAAATCATGACCATGATAACTTGTGAACAAATGAAGGGATTGCAACCAAACTTGGAAAAAGTATGAACTTTGCTTCAAAGATGAACTGATTCGATTTTGGGATTAAAAGGTCAAAAACCTATGGTTATGTGACCTTTGATTGAATTTTTTTTGTGACTGCAATCACTTGTGAACCACAGAAGGGTTTTCAACCAAACTAGGCAAAGTATGGACTGTGATACAAAGATGAACCGGATCAATTTTAGGTTCAACAGGTCAAAGGTCATGTGCCCCTTTGAAATTCATTTTGCAGATCATAACTCAGGTTAGAATCATCTAATGTCTTCTCTCTTCTACTTACCTCTATTTTCTCTCTCATGTGACCTTTAATTTAAATCAAATGTAACAGTCGGTTGACATCTAATGTAGGTGGAGGCATATCCATCGACATATTAACATCAAATTACTTTGTCTAGTTATTGTTGTGGTTGTGCTCATTAAAGAGGCATGACCACTCGACAGACCTTTTTCCTTGCGATGGATTCACAATGAGTTGGTCTGTTGGACCTCAGGTTTGCGGAAGGCCTTCGGAGCTTGTGCCATACAATATGCACCTTGTTTAATTTTGTCAGCAAATTTTAATATTTTTTACAAATCTCAGTTTTTTTTTAGGTCTTCATAAAACAAAGATGCCAAGTCATGCAAGCATAAGAAGTGATTTTGATGAAGACCAAGCAAAATTTCTCCATGCATGATACATAAACTGAGATTCATCAATTCAATTTGAACACTCAACAAAAGCCGTGCAAAAGTATGTCGTGTATTATAATTGTTTCCAGAAATACTATCATTATTTAACAGGTGAACACATCTCCATTACCTTGTCTTTACCACCTTAACACCAACACTGATGGAAAATTTCTCCCGAAATTAAATTATGATGCGCTGGCCCTCCAAGAAGGATATTAAACAACTTTCATTTTCAAGAACATCAGCGAGCTCTTTATTTTAATTTTACAACATAATGTGAGCTTTGAAAAGCATTCACTTTTGTTGTTTCAAGTAAACCTATTATTATTATTGAACATTGTAAGAATGCACATCATGATTATTTACAGTTACAGCATCCCTTTACAAATATTGTTTATGTCGAGCCAGATTGATCAAATACAGTGACTTTCATGTCAATGTTAAATTATCAACAAGAGTAGGTTATAAAATGCAAGTAGAAGATGTTGAGCGCTGTTTTCCCACTTGTGTTACTCCCATGAAAAAGAAATGAGAATTTACTGCATTGGATGTAAAGAAAATCAGAGTTTAAGCTAAACAGTCAGTGAACGAGTCTTTACTCCATACTTATCACTCATTATATCCTATTATGTTCAGCTACCATGACAATGCGGTCTTCCTCTATGGCTTTTGGTTTCCTGACCCTTATTTAAATGTCATTGCTGACTTCTGGGAATGTTGCTCAAAGTGGATTTTGTGATCTGATCGAGCAAGAAAAGAGAGAGAGAGAGAGAGAGAGAGAGAGAGAGAGAGAGAGAGAGAGAGAGAGAGAGAGAGAGACATGGAGAGAGAGAGAGAGAGAGAGAGAGAGAGAGAGAGAGACATGGAGAGAGAGAGAGACATGGAGAGAGAGAGAGAGACATGGAGAGAGAGAGACATGGAGAGAGAGAGAGACATGGAGAGAGAGAGAGACATGGAGAGAGAGAGAGAGAGAGAGAGAGAGAGAGAGAGAGAGAGAGAGAGAGAGAGAGAGAGAGAGAGAGAGAGAGAGAGAGAGAGAGAGAGAGAGAGAGAGAGAGAGAGAGAGAGAGAGAGAGAGAGAGAGAGATAGAGAGAGAGAGAGAGAGAGAGAGAGAGAGAGAGAGAGAGAGAGAGAGAGAGAGAGAGAGAGAGAGCGAGCCCTAAAACCCGGGTGGGGTGATAGGGGATGGAGGGATAGTGATAAAAGATGGTGGGGGTGAGGGAGTCTCAGGAAAGAGATGGGAGAATGGAAGCCAAGAAAAAGAGTACAAAGTGGATTCTGAGAGAACGACAAAGAGAGACAGAGTCTGAGCAAAAGGATTTTTTTTTACATCAAATCTCCAAATCTCCACATATGCTATTTGCCTATACACATGCCTTCTTCCCTGATTACTTGTGGTTTCTGGGCAAGCTCAGGAAATGTGGAATCTACTTGGCATGAACATCAAAGGTTTGTGAGAATGGGCTGCCACAATACCACAAGTGTGGGCAAGCAGACCAACCTCTCCGCAACCAACTCAAATGCTTCAGATAGATACATAGAGGGCATCAAGTCGTCATTCAGCTTGGAGTGGAACCAACATTAACAGAAAAACACACCAAGTGAAAGGTTTCAGCCTGTTGTCTCTGTGGTCACATGGAATGTATTGTTCCTTTCAATTGGATGGCTGACTCTAAATCAGAAAGAAAGCATTGCAAAGATATCTCATGAATCATGCTTGCTTGTTAAAGTTTCATTTACCACTTTTCAGTCGATAACGCAGCTCTGCGTAAGCTCGTTGATGACAAATAAATTTGTTATTTCCATAAATTACCTTGCCTATAAGGAACAATCTGTCCTTGCAAGCAGCAGATCGGAGGAATTTTAAAAACTTGAGAGCACACCAGATGCAGAAGCGACCGATATGTTCACATGATAGAGTCTGTCTCTGCACTGATAAGAAGACCTTGCTTTCATAACGGACCTTGGCTATCAGATTACAGTACTTTATAAGGTGTCCGACAAAGGTGAGCTCTAGTTTGGACGCAAGTGAAAGGAAATAAGATTTGTCAAAACAAGGTCTTCAATTTGTCGAATCCCTTTCATGTCAGAAAAAGTTATTATAAAGAAGATTGTTCATTCTTCACACCGAAGGACGATATTAAGTACATGCTGTCATGTCCTGTGTGTACAAGTTGTCCAGTGTTGAAAGTCCATGTGATTTGTTATAGCTTGCATGTCCATTTGTTTGTCATAACATGTTGCACATGTAAGCCAGATACATCTGTCAAGACCCACTTCAAAAGGCGAGTTGTATTTTCCAGGAGTGTTATTTTTATTCTTTTAAAGGTTGCCATTCTTTAAAGAAAAGAAAAAAAGAGAAAATTAACTGCAGACTCTTGATATTTGCGTTCCCCATTTTGGGATCAAGACAAGCATTTAGTTTCCTATGAAAACATGAATGGTCTTTGAATGTATCTTTATCCAACTGGGAGAGATTATTGGGTACAAATACAAACCCCACAAGCACACTTTTGGTACATTATTGACAATTGCATTTTATTTGTTCACATTTGTACACAAGAACATATTTCATTATTAATGATATGAATCTTGTGCCTTCTAAGTTTAGATTGGAGCTTTTGCCAAAACATACCATGAGATCTTTAACAGCATCCAATGACCGGTGCTGGCAGACGGGTCCTTCGATTTAATGTCCTTCCGATGGATGGTGCACACATTGTCGTCTCGCCCTGCATGCAAAACATAAGTTGTGACAGTTTGGGGGTCAAGATTCAAACCCAGACAAGAAAGCTCAAAGGCAAGTATACTTACTGCTAAGCCATCCTGCCAGCCCTTGATAATTAATAAATAACAAAGTTCAACTTCCTTTCTATGTCTTTGAGGATTGCCTAAGAGCTGAATGACTGCAGAGGTGGACGGTCAGCAAATTAACACGGAAGAGTCGGAATCCTAAGATAGAAGTCCAACTCCTTTAAAGACTGGAAAGAAATGAAGGATTGATTTGCCAATGAAAGACATATTCAGTGGTCGATTGTAAATCGGTTGTTGGAGTTGAGAGAGAGCAGGAAGCTGAATCTCAGATGGTCTACAAGGAGTCAGTTAGTGTACTACTCAGGTGCAGCCTGTTGTTGCAAAGGATATTCCAATGACTGAAAGAGGAAAGAATGCAGGATCATGATCAAAATAATAAGTTGCCACCAATTTATCAACTCTGCAGGGCTTGAGACAATTCTATTTCACCCTTTTTTAACCCCATAAATTTACTTACACAACCAAACTTTTTAATGGTTGAGCCATCCTTGCTCATATAAATATATGTTTGTTTTGTAAGTAATTGTGTGATTCGATATGAAATATTTCATATTTTCCAGCTACCCTATGGTAGTATTGTAAAATATTATTGCACATTAAAACTTATTACTCAAATGTTATAAGCGGCATGATTATGACTGTTGAACCAACAAAGAAAAAACACTCAGTCTTGTATAAACACTCTGCCACAATTATGTCACAGCCTGCACTACTTATCCGCCAGGACTCTGCATGGTGATCAGTTTTTTTTTCTCGTACAAGGGGAGAAATGTGAGCTTGTGCACATGCTAGTGGGGCTTAAAAGTTATTGATGCAGAATAAACAAGAAATGTTCCTCACAGTCAAAGACCTGATGTGGGAGACGATCCGATTTTGTACTTAAGCTCTTGAGAATTACCGCAAACAGAATTATACCCTTTTAGCCTCCAATGCATGAGTACAGAAGTACAGAAGTAGCCAAGTACAGAAGTACTGTATATAATGGGATGTAGAAGTTTCAGCCTATAGCGGTGTCCAATGCTCCACTGCATTGCCTACAAATGCCTACTTTCAGCACCTCATGCATTATCACTTGGAGTCAGCAGCAAAAACAGTTGTACGTCATGAACAAAATTCACATCGACAAGTGGGATGAAGACAAAATTTATGCACAGCAACCGCTCTCTCTCGATCAATTTGGAATTTATTTTGATGCTGCTCTGAAAAATGGAACCTGGCATTCAATTCTGATGAATCTCACAGTCGCACTGGATTGCACCAGAGTATCCCGGGACTCACAGTCTCACTGGGTCTCCTGGGCTGACCACATAACAAAGCTTGCCTCCAAAGTCAGCCACGAACTGGGCGTCCTCCGTATTTTCAACTCATTCCTTGAAAAATCAAAACTACTTCCAACCGAGAAGGTCTCTGTCTTTAGCTCAATGGAGTACTGCTCTCTGCTATGGGCCAGGACCTGAATTCTCCGTGATCTAAAGTTCTCAACATTATTGACATCTAGTGGGGTGCCCGGACCCTCAGTCATTTCAAGTTGATGCAAAAGTTTACTTTTCAGTATCACCTTGAAGGTTGGGGTCTATGGAATAATTGTGGTCTTTATTATGGTCAGCCCCCATGGGTGAAAAAGAGGGCAATGAGGGAAACCAGAGCCCCCCCTCCCCCAGACAGCGAAGTGAAATATTGAAACGATTGTAACTTTTGAACCGATGATCCGACCTGAACATACAGTTTGAGGTCTCTCAAGATTTGGGATGAGGAGTCGCAACTTTTATATTTAAGGTATATTGTCACTCGAAGCATCTTGTGTGCATCTTGGGAACGTTTTCGGTGCCACATCAAGGACTTGATGCATGTCTTACTAAAAAGAGGGAATCTGTTTGAGGAGAGCAGTGGGGACCTAGTTACGTTGGACAACGAGGTGTGTGTCGACAATTCCGCTGCCACCTCTGTCCATCTTTTGGAATCTATGGGATAAGAGCAATATGACAACTTCAAGAAAGATGTGCTAGACTTGAATAACATATTTCTGACAGCGCCAACCAAGCGAAACAACTTCTTGTTGTTCCTTGACCTGAAAACCTGGAAGAAGACAGCAATTAAGAGGCAAATTCAGCACTTCAAACAACATGCAGTGCTGTTTGGAGAAGCTTTTGTTGTGCTTGAGAGCTGAGGAGGAAATCTGGAGTTTTCCAGCTTCAATCTTCCCCATACCCACCTGCATTGTCATCTGAAGGGTCCATAAACTCTTGTACCAAGTCAGATTTATTGGCATACATTATGGAAGCCAGTGCCACTACTGACCTTTCTGGGGATGAGGAGCTGGTTGTGCCAGACATTTACGAGGTCATCGTTATCGATGGTGGAGTGTTGATCCACTCACTTCCTGGTACAACCGTCCAAGGAAAGTCGTTAGATGAATATTTCAACAAGGTATTCTGCCCAAGGGTCCAGCACGACGTGAAATGATCGAAGGGAGTGGACATTGTTTGGGATCAGTACTGTGCAATGACAATCGAAGGGGTCACAAGGGAAAAATGAGGAACAGGTACTCGACAATGCATGTCTGGTCCTGTTAAAGTCTTGGGGAACTGGCAGAATGTTTTGGCAAATATAGATAACAAGAAGGAATTGCTCTCATTCCTGTCAACAAAGATTGTGCAAGTACAGTTCCCAGATGACAAGGATGTCTTGATCACTTCAGGTGATGAAGTCCTCAATGTTGGGAGTGGTCCTCCTATGGGACCAAGCAACCACAAGGAAGCAAACACTCGCGTCCTAGTCCATCTCCTCCACACTCTCCAATATTCGTTTCTTGGGATGGTTCATAATGGGGACACAGATGTTGTCATCATACTTCTGAGTAAATTTGACCACATCATGGCCATGAACCCAACTGCAGAAATCTGGATTTCATTCAAAGAGGGAAAGACAACCAGAATGATCTCCCTGAATACCATCGCCTTGAGCTTGGGAGCCATGGCCCTCTTCCACGCATTGACTGGCTCAGACAGCACATCTTCATTCAAATTCAGTGGTAAGCGATACTTTTGCAAAACAAAGGACCAAGTGCCATCAATCATGGAAGAATTTGCAACTGTCGCTAGCTCTCCATTCCACACATCAGCAAAGTTGAAAGAAGCAACGATGCAATTTGTCTGCAGGCTGTACTCCAACGAGTCTATCACCGACAACACCGATGTTGACCTTGTCTGAATGAGGGTGTTCTGCCAGATGACGATAGACGTGAAAATAATCTCCGCCCCCCCCCCCCAAGTGTGACACTGGGCCAGCATCTCAAAAGGAGTGTCTTCCAAGCGAGCATCTCGACTCCAGTCCACGAGCCATTGGTGCCTGTCAAGAACCCTTGGAATCATGGTTGGATGGAGGACGGTGGGAAGCTGGTTCCCATTTTGGACCACTCTGTCCCTTGCCAAGGACATCTTCAAACTCGATTTCAAGTGCACTTGGAAAAAAATCTGTTCGTTGTGCAAGTGCAAGAAGGCTAACTTGAAATGCACACATGTCAATGCCAACAAATATGTGGTCCATTTTTTTCAGTCGTTTTTGTATTGCATATTACTGTTCAAGCAGTTGTTCATCACCGGTGGAAATTCATTCTGTTTTAGTGTTCAGATCATATTTCACAACCCAACCCAACACTTGTTCTGCGATTTAACGATAAATAAAAAATTTCAGTGTTCGATCACGTCCAAGTATTGGATTCCAAGAGAATCAGTTTGAGGTGAAGGGTCAGCCTCTCACTCACCCGCCATGAACCAGCAGGCTCATATTGGTCCCAAAGTGAAGGAGGGGTTAGGATGGGGAGGCAGATGGAGGAACGGAATAAAAGGTAGGGTGATGTTGTGCAGCGTGTCGAGAGAGGTGCAGCGTATTCAATGTAAGTGATTGAGGAAAGTATGATATGTGTGTCGGTGCCCTCACCCAGACGGGCCAAGAGGATGAATCGTTGCTAATTCTTTGATAGCTCTTTTGTGCGTCTCAAGTAGACAAATCATCAAGTAGCGATAGCTCGGAAAGATCTTGTGAATTAGTATGTATGGCCGCTGCGTCCCAGGAACTTGTGCTGCCCATTTACTTGTGACTCGTGGGCCCAGCCTGCTCACCCTCACAGACATTCGCCCAAGCGCAGCTCGTCCCACTCTGTTCATCAGACGCAAACGGCTCCGTTCCTTGAATGCACCATCTTTTATCGCTCCTGAATGAGGTGTGGCTTCTGGGAGCGAAGGTCACCATATCACCCTCTGACCCACATGTGCTGCTTTCTCATTGGCGCATGCATCCCATAGCTGCTCAGAGGTTTCATGTAGTAGTTCCCAGCACCATAGTAGCAGTGTGGATTACACACCGTGGTAGCAGTGTGGATTAGGCGTCGAACACAATAATTGCCTTGCAGTGCGGTGATTGTAGTGCTGGACTGGCTTTGATTGTGTATGTTCTGTAATGTAATTTAATGTGTGCATGGTTCTGCTTTGGGAATGTGCAAGGGGAAGGAGAAGGATAAGAGGGATGGGGAGAGGGATTAAATAGATTGGTGAAGCAGGGGATTTTAGGAAAGGGATAATCACAAAGGAGATTTGAACCTACTAGACACACACAACGCATTTTCCTCATCCCTGATACGAGGGGGGTGGGTAACCTAACTAAACAAAATTACTATAGAAATATCTAAACTAGTGATCCCTTATGTGTTGAGTGTGATAACCCGGGGTCATTCCACAACCACAACAATATCATGAAATGTTTAAATCAACCCACGTAATGGTAGGCAAAGGAAGAAAAAAAAATATGCTGTACTAACGCTGTCTGTGATATATTAAGCTGAAATTTAAACAGCGACCATGACTTATTCCATATTTTGAATGGCGATTCAAATATAGCATTTCATGGAGCATGTGAGAAGCTCGGTCTTTGCATCCACGAAAAGAAATAATTGAAATCAAACCAAACATATATGTAAACACAACCGACATATCACAATGTAATTATTGATACCAAGCAACCATTCCATTCATGCTCGAGCAAATAAACAGCGTTTTCGTCTTTGTTTTTTCAGTCGATAATTAGAATTGAGGGTTTGCGTTAAAGCAATACTTGAAAAGAAAACATGTTTATTTATTCCATTCACGGTGCACAATCCTTTGTTGTGCGCACAGTTTGTTTATAAGGTTAGCTCCTGCTTTGTGTGCATATCTGTAATGACAATAAAAAAACATTTATTTGGTACAAAAACAGTGCAGTTTAAAGAGGTTGCCAAAATATAAACGTTACAAAGCTTATACTTTGCAACAAGACACAGTATCTGGATTATATCTGAGTATAGGGTATAAATTTGGGAAATTATATAAAAAAATATATATATATAAAAAAGTGTATGTAGAGACAAAAACAAGCGAGAACATGTAAGAGGTTTGTACAGGCATTGACGCCCGCAGTTACTCGTATATACCTGATACAACAGCGCGTATCGTAAATTTAGGAACAAATCTCTGAATTAATCACCAAGGCTGCATGTACATAGAGTGTGTCAAATCACTGTAATACATGATATTTACTCGTTTTTTAAATTTACTCTGAGTTACTCCTTGTAGTTGTAAAAAGATATGGCAATCTTTATTATTACCTCCGCCACCTCGGGTGGGCGGACGTTGTTTTCACCAATCTGTCTCTCTGTGAAAAGGATATCTCAAAAGGTTGTGGACTGATTCGGACGAAATTTGATGGACATGTTGGGTGTATGACGAGGATGAATTGATTCGATTTTGGTGAAGATCTGAATCCGGATCCGGAGACGAGAATTAAATTTTTTTTTTAAGGATTCCTTACGATTGAGAGATGCGGCCAAAAACCACATATAGCATGATATCTCAAAAAGTTGTGGACGGATTCAGACAAAATTTGGTGGACATGTTGGGTGTATTACGAGGATGAATTGATTCAATTTTGGTGAAGATCTGAATCCATATCCGGAGACGAAAATTGAAATTTTGTTTTTAAGAATCCGGATCCGGCGACGAGAATTTTTTTTTTCTTTAAAGGATTCCTTACCATTGACAGATGCAGCCAAAAACCATATATAGCATGATATCTCAAAAAGTTGTGGACGGATTCAGACAAAATTTGGTGGACATGTTGGGTCTATTACGAGGATGAATTGATTCAATTTTGGTGAAGATCTGAATCCATATCCGGAAACGAGAATTTAATTTTTTTTTTTAAGAATCTGGATCCGGTGACGAGAATTTTTTTTTTCTTTAAAGGATTCCTTACCATTGAGAGATGCGGCCAAAAACCATACGTAGCATTATATCTCAAAAAGTTGTGGATGGATTAAGACAAAATTTGGTGGACATGTTGGGTGTATGACAAGGATGAATTGATTCGATTTTGGTGAACCTCTGAATCCGGATCGGGAGAGGAGAATTTTTTAGATTTTTAAAAAAGGATTCCTTACCATTAAGAGATGTGGCCAAAAACCATATATAGCATGATATCTCAAAAAGTTGTGGACGGATTAAGACAAAATTTGGTGGACATGTTGGGTGTATGACAAGGATGAATTGATTCGATTTTGGTGAACCTCTGAATCCGGATCCGGAGACGAGAATTTAATTTTTTTTTTAAGGATTCCTTACCATTGACAGATGCAGCCAAAAACCATATATAGCACGATATCTCAAAAAGTTGTGAACGGATTCAGACAAAATTTGGTGGACATGTTGGGTATATGACAAGGATGAATTGATTCGATTTTGGTGAACCTCTGAATCCGGATCCGGAGAGGAGAATTTTTTAAATTTTTAAAAAAGGATTCCTTACCATTAAGAGATGCGGTCAAAAACCATATATAGCACGATATCTCAAAAAGTTGTGCATGGATTCAGACAAAATTTAGTGGACATGCTGTGTGTATGACAAGGATGAATCGATCCGATTTTGGTGAAGATCTGAATCTGTATCCGGAGACGAGAAAATATTTTTATTTGTTAAAGGATTCCTTACGATTGAGAGATGTGGCCAAAATCAATATATAGCACAATATCTCAAAATGTGGATGGATTCAGACAAAATTTGGTGGACATGTTGGGTGTATGACAAGGACAAATCGATTTAATTTTGGTGAAGATATGAATCTGGATCCGGAAACGAGAATTAAAATTTTTTTTTTAAAGAATCCAGAGACGAGAATTTTTTTTTTTTTTTAAAGGATTCCTTACCATTGAGAGATGCGGCCAAAAACCATATATAGCATTATATCTCAAAATGTTGTGGACGGATTCAGACAAAATTTAGTGGACATGCTGGGTGGATGACAAGGACAAATCAATTTGATTTTGGTGAAGATCTTAATCTGGATCCAGAGATGAGAGTTATTAAACTTTTTAAAGGATTCTTTTATATTGAGAGATGCGTCCAAAGGCCATATATAGCACGATATCTCAAAAAGTTGTTGACAGATTCAGACGAAATTTGATGGACGAGTTGGGTAAGTAACAAGAACAAGCCGATTTGAGTTTGGTTCAGGTCCAGATCAATATCTGGCCTTTCAGTGCTATACAAAACATAAACTGTTTCGCCTGGTGGAGGTGTACGTGCTTTACCGAATGCCGTTCTTGTATTTTCATGTATGAATGGTAAAACTCTCACTACACTACAATCCAACAATTATTGTTGTGTGGTTGGTATTGAACCATTTTTCCATGAAAGTATATTTAACAATCAACTTTACATATCTTTTGATACTTTTATTAATATTCATCACATGGCTATATCACTGTGACATTATAGTTCAGGAAGATAGAGGTGAAAGTAGTGTTGTACTAATATCCAAACGACATGTAGAATGAAGAAGTAGTCTTGTTGGTGAAGGATAATATTGATCTGCATCTTTGGACTTGTAGAACAGTGGATGAAATCAACAGGGCATTGACTGAAATATGCTAACCGCTGTGGGAAGTCATGAGAAGCTTGGATTTCAGCCATAACCCTTCATCGGAGATAAAGAGGGTTAAAACACTCAATGTCAGCTTCGTCTTGCTTCCCACAGTGGATAGCTTTCCTTATTCAATGTCTTGTACATTTCATCCATTATCCAAACGATATGTCTGCCAATGCACCACTCAATGCACCACTCTGCCAATGCCAATGCACCATAATTCCATATGCCAACCCCTTCCTGACATACATACGGTGTACCTAAATTCCGCTCAGACTCCTGCGTATCATGGCATGTTGTGGGGTATGTACTTTTATTTTTTGTTTTTGTCTGTGGGCACACTCCATATGGAAGATGTCAGAATTTATGACCTCCCTCATTTTCTCATAATATAAACTTTCTGCTGTTACACTCCCCTTATTACCCTCTTTCTCTCCCCCACCACTCTCCTGCCTCTTCCACCTCTCACATTTTAATTTTTTTCGATTTCCCTTTTCTACATATCTCCTCACCATCTTTGTCCTCCAACCCCCACCTTGTGTTCATGCAATATGTAAGTCGCTTTGTTATAAAACTCTCAAAGTCTGTGAATATTATTGAAATGGTGAAATTACACTTAAAACTGTGATACACATATATTTTGTCAGAGATGGCATCAGGAAACGGAGGGAGTTGAGAGAAAATCCACAGAACCTTTTTGTCAGACCGAATGTTTCATCTTTCCTTAAATATTTTGTGACGTAATTCATTCAATCAGATAACAATAAGCAGAAAAGAGCAAATCCAGTTACGAATCATCAACATTACATTGCATTCCGTTTTGTTGATGCATTTTTTAAAGAGATTTATTCATCAAATTTAAAAGAAAAAATAATGTCAAGGAAGAGTATTTTACCTTTTATTTATTTGATTGATATATATATATATATATGTAAAATAGACAGAGAGAGAGAGAGAGAGAGAGAGAGAGAGAGAGAGAGAGAGAGAGAGAGAGAGAGGAAGAGGGGGATGGAGAGGAGGAGAGGGAGGGGCGAGAGAGGGAGAAGGAGAGGGAGAGGAAGAGACAAAGACAAAGACATAGAAGTTGACAGATTAAATGTTAAAACTTTTGAACGAGATGCTGATCCAGTCATGAATTGCAAAGTTAAAAGTAATCCGGTTTAGTTGGCCCGTTGTTTAAGGAGACAGTTTTATTACAAATGATAAATAATGTTTACCTTCTGCTTCTAAACCCCATCAATACTTCAAAATGAATTATCATGCCGTTAACTATGATGACAGATATTAACGACTTCTCTTGATTTATAAAGTCCTTACATTTTAATCCTAAAGTAGAATAATTCTTTCTTTGTAATAAATGTGTTTCCACTTCCGAACACAAAACCAATTGTAACTCATAATGTTTGCGATGTTTTCTTCCTTGAAAACGGATGATTGCGACTAAAAAAAAAAATGCCAGTGATTGCTTAATCTCCGATGATCTCAGCGTTTTTGCAAAATAACATCCATGCTTGATTGTTGGTGATTGATCACAGTGCATTTTGCAGCAGTTCAATCTCATCAAGTTTGGAGAATGAAGAAGGCAGTGACAGTGGAGGAGGTAAGATAGATTTACAGAGGATTTCGAAAGCATGAGTCATGCTCCTGAAATCTGGTGTCTGTCTGCATTGGCAGACAGGTATGAACAATGCATGAAATCAACAGGACATTGATTGAGGTTTGTCAACTGCAGTGGGAAGCAAGGAGAAGCTGAGGTTTCAGGTGTTAACCCCTTCTTTGGGGCAAAGGAAAGTTAAAACCCTCGAAGCTTCAGTTTCTCTTTGCTTTTCACAACGGTTAGCATTCCTCAATGAACGCTCTGTGGATGTCTCGCATTGCTTCACCATGTGTAGACAGAGGCCACAGAAAGTAAGGTAACACCCCATGACATAATGAGGGAAATGAAGCGAATGTTCCTAAAGTGTGATGATGTTCCTGAGTGTGTGATGTTCCTAAAGCATACCATTTTCTCTGTACTAACATCTCTCTATCTCTATCTCTATCTCTATCTCTATCTCTATCTCTATCTCTATCTCTATCTCTATCTCTATCTCTCTCTCTCTCTCTCTCTCTCTCTCTCTCTCTCTCTCTCTCTCTCTCTGTCTCTCTCGGTCTCTCTCTCTCTCTCTCTCTCTCTCTCTCTCTCTCTCTCTCTCTCTCTCTCTCTCTCTCTCTCTCTCTCTCTCTCTCTCTCACAGACGTGTTGAGGCAGATGGTGTTTGTCTCCGGATGTGTCGGAGTCGTGTTTATGTCTGGGTGCTATTTGTCCCTATACCTGTCTGAGCAGTATTTTTCTCCAGACATGTCTGGGCGGTGTTTGTCTACGGACGTGTTTGGGCGGTGTTTATGTCCAGACGGGAGTTTGTTTCCAGGTGCATCTGGGCAGTGTTTGTCCCCAGACGCATCCAGGAGGTGTTTGTCTCTAGACTCATCCGGGCAGTGTTTATGTCAGGACGGGAGTTTGTCTCTGGACGTGTCTGAGCAGTGTTTGTCTCTGAATGTGGCCGGATGATGTTTATGTCCAAGTGGTGTTTGTCTCTGGATGCATCCAGCTGATGTTTGTCTCAGAATGTGTCCGTGTGTTGTTTACGTACAGGTGGTGTTTGTTCCCGAACATGTCCGGACGGTGTTTATGTCTGGATGGGAGTTTGTCTCGAGATGTGTCTTGGTGGTGTTTGCCTCTGCACATTCTTTGTTTCCAGACTATGTTTATCTCTGCATGTGTCCGGGCGGTATTTGTCTCCAGGCGGTATTTATAGTATGTCCGGTAGAAAATGGATTTCAGACATTATTTAATTTCCATCTTCACTGTTATTTGATGCAGTAGCATTTTGATGAGACAGTATGAGACAATTAATGCTCCACCGCATGTCTGCCTTCCCTTCCTCTCACCTCATGCTGCCTTCCCTTCCCCTCACACTGCCTTCCCATCAACTCTCACTGCCTTCCCTTCACCTCTCACTGCCTTCCCCTCCCCTCGCAATGCCTTCCCTTCCCCTCATGTTGCTTGACCTTTCCCTAACACTGCCTTCCCCTCGCCAAGTGCTGCCTTCCCCTCGCCAAGTGCTGCCTTCCCCTCCACTCATGCTGCCTTCTCCTCTCCTCACACTGCCTTCCCTTCCCTTCAACCTGCCTTTCCTTCCCCTCACGCTGCCTTTCCTTCCCATCATGCTGCTTTTCCTTCCCCTCAAATTGCCTTCCCCTCATGCTGCCTGACCTTTGCCTCACACTGCCATCCCCTCTCCAAGTGCTGCCTTCCACTCCACTCATGCTGCCTTCCCTTCCCCTCACGCTGCCTTTCCTTCCCATCACGCTGCTTTTCCTTCCCATCACGCTGCCTTCCCTTCCCCTCACGCTGCCTTTCCTTCCCCTCACGCTGCCTTTCTTCCCATCACACTGCCTTCTCCTCCCCCAACACTGCCTTCTCCTCCCCCAACACTGCCTTGCCCTCGCCTCGTGCTGCCTTCGCCTCCCCTCATGCTGCCTTCCCCTCCCCTCACACTGCCTTCCCTTCCCCTCACGCTGCCTTACTTTCCCCTCACGCTGCTTTTCCTTCCCCTCATGCTGTCTTACGTTCCTCTCACACTGCCTTACTTTCCCCTCACACTGCCTTTCCTTCCCATCACGCTGCTTTTCCTTCCCCTCATGCTGCCTTACTTTGCCCTCACACTGCCTTTCCTTCCCATCACGCTGCTTTTCCTTCCCCTCACGCTGCCTTACTTTGCCCTCACACTGCCTTTCCTTCCCGTCATGCTGCTTTTCCTTCCCATCACGCTGCTTTTTCTTCCCATCACGCTGCCTTTCCTTCCCCTCATGCTGTCTTTCCTTCCCATCACGCTGCTTTTCCTTCCCCTCACGCTGCCTTACTTTCCCCTCACGCTGCCTTTCCTTCCCATCACCCTGCTTTTCCTTCCCCTCAGGCTGCCTTACTTTCCCCTCACGCTGCCTTTCCTTCCCATCATGCTGCTTTTCCTTCCCCTCACGCTGCCTTACTTTCCCCTCACGCTGCCTTTCCTTCCCATCACGCTGCTTTTCCCTCCCCTCACGCTGCCTTTCCTTCCCATCACCCTGCTTTTCCTTGCCCTCACGCTGCCTTACTTTCCCCCTCACGCTGCCTTTCCTTCCCATCATGCTGCTTTTCCTTTCCCTCACGCTGCCTTACTTTCCCATCACACTGCCTTTCCTTCCCCTCACGCTGCCTTTCCTTCCCCCTCACGCTGCCTTTCCTTCCCCTCATGCTGCCTTTCCTTCCCGTCACGCTGCCTTTCCTTCCCATCACCCTGCTTTTCCTTCCCCTCACGCTGCCTCACTTTCCCCCTCACGCTGCCTTTCCTTCCCATCACGTTGCTTTTCCTTCCCCTCACGCTGCCTTACTTTCCCCTCACGCTGCCTTTCCTTCCCCTCACTCTGCCTTTCCTTCCCCTCACGCTGTCTTACTTTCCCCTTACACTGCCTTTCCTTCCCCTCACACTGCCTTTCCTTCCCCTCACACTGCCTTTCCTTCCCCTCACGCTGCTTTTCCTTCCCCGCACAATGCCTTTCCTTCCCCTCACGCTGCCTTTCCTTCCCCTCACGCTGCCTTTCCTTCCCCTCACGCTGCCTTTCCTTCCCCTCATGCTGCCTTTCCTTCCCATCATGCTGCTTTTCCTTCCCCAAACACTGCCTTGCCCTCGCCTCATGCGGCCTTCCCTTCCCCTCATGCTGCCTTTCCTTCCCATCATGCTCCTTTTCCTTCCCCTCACGCTGCCTTACTTTCCCCTCACACTGCCTTTCCTTCCCCTCATGTTGCCTTTCCTTCCCATCACACTGCTTTTCCTTCCCCTCATGCTGTCTTACTTTCTCCTCACACTGCCTTTCCTTCCCCTCACACTGCCTTTCCTTCCCCTCACGCTGCTTTTCCTTCCCCGCACAATGCCTTTCCTTCCCCTCACACTGCCTTTCCTTCCCCTCATGCTGCCTTTCCTTCCCATCATGCTGCTTTTCCTTCCCCAAACACTGCCTTGCCCTCACCTCGTGCTGCCTTCCTTTCCCCTCACGCTGCCTTTCCTTCCCCTCATGCTGCCTTCCCTTCCCCTCACACTGCCTTTCCTTCCCTTCAAACTGCCTTCCCTTCCCCTCATGCTGCCTTCCCTTCCCCTCATACTGCCTTTCCTTCCCATCACGTTGCTTTTCCTTCCCCTCACGCTGCCTTATTTCCCCTCACACTGCCTTTCCTTCCCCTCACACTGCCTTTCCTTCCCCTCACGCTGCCTTTCCTTCCCCTCATGCTGCCTTTCCTTCCCATCACGCTGCTTTTACTTCCCCAAACACTGCCTCGCCCTCGCCTCGTGCTGCCTTCCCTTCCCCTCATGCTGCCTTTCTTCCCATCACACTGCCTTCTCCTCCCCCAACACTGCCTTGCCCTCACCTCATGCTGCCTTCGCCTCCCCTCATGCTGCCTTCTCCTCCCCTCATGCTGCCTTCTCCTCCCCTCATGCTGCCTTGCCCTCCCCTCACACTGCATTCCCTTCCACTCATGCTGCCTTACTTCCCCCCCATGCTGCCTTCCCTTCCCTTCACGCTGCCTGCCTTTCCTTTCTCGTCACACCACATTCTCTTCCCCTCACATTGCCTTCCCTTCCCACCCTTCCTTGCCCACAGCCATATCGTTCAAATCCAGGAGAATGGCACCATCCCAGCCCACCTGGATATTAACCAGCTCAAGGATGAAAGGGTAGCTGAGGAGTTTGCCAACAGGTTGAGTGGGGGTCTAGAGGTTCTGGATGTTACGGGGGATCCTCAATAGTTGTGGAGTGAATTCAACACTACCTATCTCGAGAGACTAGATAGGGAAGAGAGACTATCAATGAGAAGTTTGTGCTCGGGTCTTCCTCAGGAACCATGTCCTTGGTCGACATTAGAATCAACATCTTTGGTGTTCAGAACCACATAAGGTTGTGGGAAAGATAGGAAGCAACATCTATGTTATTGAGCCATTGGATGGGTCTGAGAAAACAAGAAAAATACATCTCCAGTATTTGCTGGATTGTGGGACATTAGTTCCTTATATCGCTCCAGCGAATAACCACACAGTAGAGCATGTAATACAGCCGAAAGACAAAAGTGCTGTTATCAAGGAGGAAGATGATTCCTTTGAGGGTATTAATTCTAAGGGACGCTGTACAACCTCCTAGGATGACAACAGATGGAAATGCAGATCAGACCAGTGGTTCATGCAAAGTTTGAGAGTCGGAACCAATTGTGGCTGAACCTGTTTTCGTTGAAGATGGAATGTTTCGCCTAATTAGACATTATGGAGGAGTCAACAGACACCGCTTGGTCAACATCCAAACCCATTTAAGTTATCTCATGCAGTTATACATCATGAGTTGATGTTGAATCCGGGTCCAGACCACCAACTATTGTGTAACATTGCTCAAATTCAACTATTGTTCATGCAGATGGCTGGTGCGAGGATGTGTATTTAATTTTACCAGAACTAGTGACGTATCTGTTCACATCACAAAAGTCCACTCGTTTTGGAAGGAAGCGCCATCCTCAGGCATTGAGCCGGTGATCGGTGCAGGCTCGTAATGATTGTATAATTTTCTGTAATCTCGTCTGTACTCGTGGATGTTACTGGGTGGGCTCGCTGCATCTCTAACCGGTTGTGCATAGGCGTCATGCTCTGCTACAGGGGGGAATTAATTAATGTATGGATTCATTCATGCCAATAAACCACACAAAAAGAACCTCAAGCTTTAACTTAAAACTCCTTGTTGTTTATTACCAAACGATGGAGGAGTACTGACAGGAAGGTGGTTCTTCGCCGAAAACGTTAGGACCAGAGACCATAGCCTGAGAGCAAAGAAGATGAGAGTTAGGACAGATAATAAGGCTGGAGTCTTTCAGTTATGGAATTGTTACCTCCAAAAACGATATGTAGCACGATATCTCAAAAATGTATTGGGCCCGATATGTTGGCGTGGATCAAGCGTTACGGGGCGGAGGTGTGTGCTCTTCCGAGTGCCATTCTAGTTAATGCATGGAATGGTCTCCCTGGAAAGGTAGTGACAGTGGAGGGGGTAGATATGTTTAAATCCGAATTTGATAGGTACGTGGATGCATTGGAGAAAGAGGGGCATGGGGAAATTGGCAGGACATATGGGGGAGCTTGTGTGTGGATGGATGATGGTTTCTGGGGTTAGTGTTGTGTATGCATAATTGTGTATGCATAATCCTGCACCAAAGATTCTCTGTGTATAATCCTTATGTGGTGATGAACATGCAGTTGTCAAAACAGAACACGCCTGTTTGAACCCCCCCCCCCTTTCTCTGATGTTAACCTTCTTTATATGTTTTATTGAAACTGGAGAATTGATAATGCTTTATCTTTAGGACAGAGAGGAAATCAGAAAAGGCAGGGATGTCCCAAGTGTGCGTCACATGTGGTGCAATTAGGGAAGAGCAACAATGTGATATGACTGAATGACCTTTTCCTTTGCTTTGCCTTGTTTATCAGAGTGCATCCTGTTCTCCTGTTCTCACTGATTGGCTCTGACTTGGACAATGAAAATTTGAATGGAACCTTCAAAGTTTTACTAATTAATCATTTTTAAAGGAGGGTTATTGTCTCATGGTTTGTTGATGCCCTTTTGCCATAAAATGATGCTTGTCATCAAGGCTATGCCTGGTGTTGTCTTAATGGTTATGGTGGTGAGCTTGGGATCCCAGGATCCTGAGTTCAAATCCTGCTCACCTGTTGAATTAATACCAGGTGGGGTTCACTCGACCTGTCATCCTTCTGAGGTCGGCAAAATGAGTGCCAGCATGCTGGTATACTGTGTCGGAATAGCGACCCGTCCAGGATTGTGGCCAAAAGTCAAGGAGACTGCTTCGGCGGCACCAATGCTCTACACAGAGTATGGTCCCAATGGATGGATGGATCAAGGCTGCTTTGTCATCGATTATTTAACAAGATCTATTGTGGTGAATTTATGTGCTGTACTTCGTGTCTGGAAGACAAATTATTTGGATATATTGCCAGGCTGTCAATTTGTAAACACTTAGAGCGCATGGGAAATAATAAAGCGTCTCTATTATAAAAGTAGCCGTGTCTGTCTGTCTGTTTGTTTGTCGTGTTACAATAGATTTCAATAAATCCAATGACGGTGGATTCAGGGAACTCCAGGGAAGGTTTGTGATGCAAAAAGACTTTTAAATTCTTTTTTTTTAAATGGGTACTTGGGCACATGTTGAAACTGCAAACACCAACTTGTGACGTTGGTTATCCCTACACTCCCAGGAATCCTTTTTCTTCTTGCCTCATTGATTAGCCATCACAGCAAAGATTGGTATTTCCGTTAGAGAAGCGATGGGTCTTATATTCTAGTATAATACAAGAAAGGCTTTGACATTTCCTCAATGTATTATTTAGCGTTGAGAGCTTGGTCAGGCCCCCTTGGGTGATCATATACTTAAAGTTTGAATCAAGAGGCCATATGATATCTCATGACTCACGAAATCCAGAAAAGTTGTGTGGATTCCAGTTATCAATACATATAATGAAAATGAGCACAAAGTTGGCTACCTGAGGCACCCGTGTTGTTCAATCCCAGTATTCCTTCTCGGGCTTCAAGCAAGCAGTGCAATACCATCATATGTCATATCCAATACCTACCTGCAATCTTCTCTCCCCATTTAACCCGATGTGAACAGGCTCTCTTAAATGCAATTTAATGTTTCTTCCCCTCACTGTCTCTCTCTCCATTTTCCTGTTCATCCACCCCCCTGCTTATTGTGTCCAACTGTTGCCCCAGTGTGCCATTGCTAGTTAATACTCTCCATCACCTCACTATTCCATAAGCCTCACCCTTGTATAGAAAACAAATGACTGCAAATTGTCATGAGCTCCTTCATAAACCTTAGATCACTGTTTAAAAAAAACAAGAAAAGAAACGAAACGGTGGACTGGATGGCACTCAGGTAGTGCACGTGCCTTTGAGCTGTTTAGTGTGGGTTCAATTCTCCTCCTAAGTATAAACTATTGGGTAGGTGTTTCACAGACAGAACAATGTATCACTGAGTGCTCCAACCCTTGAATACATATTAAGCTGAGGACTTGTCTGCTCTTGGTTTAAAAGGTTCTGTAGACTGTAGGGTCTTTCACAAGGAGTAGGTCAGTGCTGCCTACATCCTTGCCAAAACCCAAATGTTTACCCTAAGATGTAGGGGCATGGCATCATGACCATAACTGTGCCTCAATAATTACACAATAAGTGGGACATATTGTAATTGAATCCCAATCCAATATACATTCATAAGAAAGAAGAATGGAATAAAATGCACAAGTTTGATAAATCGAATGTCGCATCAACTTTGAAGATCACCTCCATAGAGTATTCGTCACGCAATGGGACGCTGCCTTGGAAGAAGAACTTTTATTGGAAAAGCTTCAGCATACACCACTTAATTTGAGTATGACCAGGTATTGGAATGGCAATAGGGTCATAAAAGAGTAAGGCATTTCTTCCTGCTGTCCCTCTTCCTTTCCCCCTCCCCACTTGTGGGTGATGGTATGAGAGTGGATTTCTGGCAGGGAGTACATGTCGTGAAATCATGTAAGAAATGTGTGTCTGTACCTTTTTGAGCACATCTTATATAATTTGTGTAAATACTATCCTCTGTGCAAAACAGAAAACACAATACATGGGTCCTGGGACCAATTAAGATTATTTCAATTCTTACACTTGGTGAGGAAGTGAACGTATTCATATGTTTCCACGTGCAGGTGATCATCTGGGCACTTTCTACATTGCTGGTGAATACAGCAGTAAGCTTTCACACAATCAATACATTGATGAGCCCCATCACATGATCACTACCATTCCAAACATTTTAAAATGGTCCCATGAATAACAATTTGGAGGACAAATGGAAATGGCAGATAAGTTGACTGGAAAGAAGAAAAGAGGATTGCGTGTCTTGAAGCTCACCTGGATCAGGAGCAAGTCATTCAAATCCCTCACAGACCCTATAGATCCTGATTTTTTTATGCTGTGAACAAACTTTGGCATATCACGAGTGATGAAGGTTTTGGTGAGGTGTCATTGAAATCGTGTGTACAGTTTTGGAGAAGACAGCAAATACCTATTTTGGGAGGACAAATCCCCCACAGACCCCTCTCAACCCTAAATTTTTTAATGGTGTGAACAAACTTTGGTATATCATGGGTATTGAATGTTGTGGTCAAGTTTCATTGGAATTCCATGTGTAGTTTCTGAGAAGAAAGTAAATAACTCTTCATGAGGGGAATCCCCCCCCCACCCCCACACCCTCCATAAACTCTCTCTGTGGACCTCCTCTGACCTGGATTTTTTGAACTCCATGATCAAACTTTGGGATATCACACGTGATGAAGATTGTGGTTATGGTTCATCGAAATTGTTTGTGTCGTTTCAGAGAAGAAGTTGCAAGTATTTGTGGACGGACGGAATGACGGACGGATGACACGCAATCACATGAGTTCCCCGGAACTAGTTTACAGTTGAGTTTACTAGGTTAAGAATGTGAACATCAGTCATGGTAAATGGCTGGTTAGCTCAGCTGGTTAGAGCATGGTGCCAATAATGCCAAGGTCATGGGTTTGATCCCCATATGGGCCATCACTTATTTTACTTTTTAATTATACCCGGTGTCTGAATCAATTGGGGTGTTTGCCCATGAGTCTGCAAGGTTCAAACCCCAGCCGAGTCACACCACAGACTTTATAAATCCCCCTGCGCACTATAAACACCTGCGCACTCACCAGCAGAATAATTGTGCTGAGGTGGACGTCATCGTGGGATGTTGTGAGCAAAATATTTCAATGAACCAATGTTCTCACAAATACCGATTTTGAGAGCAACCCCCGGCCGTTCATAAATCCCCGCACATCCAGATTTTTTTTGATATCATGAACAAACTCTGGTGAATCACTGGGGATGAAGGTTGTGGTCAAGTTTTATCAGAATTACATGTGTAGTTTCTGAGAAGCAAGTAAATAACTCTTGATGAGGGGAAACTGCCCCCCCCCAACCCCCTCCATAATATTCCATGGGCCAGAGGCCAGATTTTGAGGAATTGGTACCACCCAGATGGACAAAGTCTCATTGTGTTTTTCTGATAGATCTATGTCTGTAGCGATGGATTTAAGGATGATCACCTTTTTCTGTGGTAGTTTTTTCATAGTAATCATCCCTTGAACTTGATGATGCATGTTCGGATTCGGAGCCAATAGTTTGGGGTAGGGGAAATTAAAATGATCACTACTCCTGGAAAAGTCATCCTATCAGAGCAAGTGACAACTCAAAATGTGTGTCCTGGGATCCGCTACAGACTGAAAATAAATATTTTCCGATGTAGGTCAAATGTAGGTCAGCAGAGGTCAAAAGGTCACCAATTTTTGGGCTTGCCCAAAATCTGGAATACAGTCATAAATGGCCCTACAGAGGGTATGCACAGACTTTAATTGCCACTTTTACACCTAGAATTGTTTTATTAGATGTCCTGCTATGATTTTAACCCACCAATGTTCAAGGATATTGCATAATGTCCGTCCTGTAATAAACGAAACACGACGTATGTAAAAAAGTGCTTAAAATGGCTGTTCTAAGGCAAGAAAATGGAAAATGCCCAGTGTTGCAGCCAATCAACCTATAGTGGTGAATAACCCTTTAAAATATTTGTATCGGAAGACTCTACAAGGCACATCGCGAATTTTGACCTTCAAGGTCAAATTTTCAAGGTCACAGGTCAAATGAGTGCAAATTTTAAAGAGTTTTGTAATGCAAATATCTATCAAGTAGAAGCAAGTACAAAGTGAAAAACCATGTATGTCACCCTAATATTTCACTTTTAATCATCAAATTAATCAGAAAATGTGAAGAAAATCCAAGAGAGAACCATCAATAACGCCTTAACGGCTAAAGGGTAAATGTTCAGAATATAATCAGATTGTATATGTAGGCCTATAATGTTTCCAAAAAGAACTTTGTGCCTTGATGTTAGCCTGGTGTCAGAATAAAATGAATGCTCCCTGTTTCAAACTACAGCCAATAGGTGGCAGCCATCAAATTACTTGTACTTTCTTCCAAGCTCATTTTCAGAGAAAGCTGATTTGAGTGCAGAAATGTAAACTAATGACACAGGTAAGCTAAAACATGACTCTGGAGGTAATATAGATACTCTATATCATCATAGAATACATGATTATGCTCTGTATTAAGTGTTATGATGCTCTACACCCGACTCTCCACCACACACACCCTTGTTTCACATTGGAGCCAGTCATGCAGGGAGCATGCATTATTTTGTGGAGTTGTGGCTCATGATTCAATCCTGGCCAAAATAATGAATTTCAATATAGTTAGATTGACTTGGCAAATGTCAAGTAATAATGAAGCTTCCATTGATTTAGTTGTGTCTTTTTCAGCTATGACGGTTGACTAAGAATGGCAACAGGAACTGCCACTCCTCCAGTGCCAAAGCGGTTTAAGCCGGCTCCATACGAATGTATGCTGGACTGTCGTGAAACTGAAAGTGATCCAAGCGCCAAGCTGATATCTCCGTTGATTACAACTCATGGGAAACGTTACTCAGAGCTGCTCAGATAAGGAAGCACAGTGACATCTTGGACTTGACGAAGAATCTAGGTGAGCGGGAGGTGCCAAATGTGTGGTACCATCGAAAGTGCTGTTCTCATTTTATGCTGAAAAAGCTGCTTGATAGGATTGTTGCACAAAATGAGTCCCAGAAGTCGCAAACTCAACGTACCCGCAAAAGGTCAAGTGGTGAATTTTCTAGACTCTATGAACTGAAGTGTATATTTTGTGAAAAGGACCAATTTGTAAAAAATTCGAAGACAAGAACACCTTTGGTTCAGTGTCGGGAACTTCGGGCAGACAATACGATCAGGGATGCAGCGGTACGGAAGATGGATGAGAGAGTTCTTGCGCTTGTAAGTCGAGATCTAGTGGCCGCCGAGGGCCACTATCATCGCAAATGTTACAGAAACCACACACGACCAGGACAAGGTCAAGTTGATGCCGAGGAAGATCATGACGTTGAAGAAATGAACTATGAAGGTGCCGTTGACATTGCAAAACGTGACTTGTTCTCGTTTGTTTGACAAATGTTTACCCAACCTTGTGCGATTCCTATGGTGCAGTTGACATGTAAATTAACTGAAAGTCTAGCGACCCTTGGGTTTACTATTGAGCCGTCAACGAAAAAAAAACATTCGTCGCATGCTGCAGATGGAGTTTAATGATACATTGCACTTTGTTAATGAAGACAATGGTGCTCTTCTTGTTTTCCCCACCTCGCTTACAGTTGATAGTCTTGTCAAAGATCACCAGGCTGTAAGAAAGGAGCTAGAAATGGTCAAATCAAATCCTGATGATAGCCTTGTTCCTCAGGCTGCGAGTGTCTCTGCCGACACATGCACAGTACCCATCTATAATGCTGGGAAATGCATTAGGCCTCAGAAAATAGACACCATTGATCCAGAAACTACAACAGTTTCACACAACTCTCTCTTAAAGAATATTGCTTGCCAGTGCAAACGGAAGTGCAAGCTTGGAGACTGTGGGTGCATCAATAATGGTTTCAAGTGTACCTACATGTCCAAGCTACAAACATGTGGAAACATGCATCGGTGGGAGGAAAATGACACGAACACCATCATGGAATAGGATTCTGAAACAAACGATGATGAATGAGGAATTATAGCATTTACAATCGAGAAACTATGGACAACAGGTGGGGGGGGGGAGTGGGGCGATGAATGAATGTAAATTGATACAATCGTAACACTAGTAGGTTTCCATGCCATGGTGTACATGTAGCAAGTTTCACGTCCACCCACGCACTAAAATTATGCTTTGTTCAAGAAGATACGAATAAGTACTTCACGTCATGGTTCAGTCACTCCCATTTTCAACGGGGGGGGGGGGGGTTAATGTAAATTGATACATACTAGTATGTTCCCATGCCATGGTGTTAAAGATTTCAGGTCCACAAACAAAAATTATGCTTTGTTAATAACCATGAAAAAGTACTTTAAAGGTGGTGAACTACAACCAGTATTCCGATTATATTCTGAACATTTTTGCCTTAACCGTTAAGGCGTTATTGATGGTTTTCTCTTGGCTTTTCTTAACATTTTCCTATTAATTTGATGATTAAAAGTGAAGTATTAGTGTGACATACATGGTTTTTCACTTTGTACTTGATTCTACTTGATCGATATTTGCATTACGAAACGTTGCACTCATTTGACCTTCGACCTTTGACCTTGAAAATTTGACCTTGAAGGTCAAAATTCGCGATGGACCTTGCAGAGTTCTCCAATACAAATATTTTAAGGGGTCAGTCACTACTCTAGGTTGATTGGCTGCAACGCTATGGACATTTTCCATAGCGTTGCAACGCTATGGACTTTCTGCAGTGAAAATGTTACACTGATTTCTTTTTTCAAATTTCTAAAATGCTATTTTAAAAAACTATTTAATTTAATCTGCGATGTAATAGCAATAATACAAGTTTCGAAGAAACAACTCAGAACTGTGCGCGTTAGACAGCTGTTAGAAAGGCGATCTAGCCTATAAAACAAGGGATATAATAAAACAAGGGATATAATGCATTTTAATGATACAAATCAGACAATATTTTGTAACCACTGGCTATTTAATACCAACTACTGAAATAACGTATCAGAAATTAGTTACATACCAGAGACAAAATGAAGGCCTCACAACCAGGCATGTTCGCCAGGTCGCCATTTTTCTTTTCTCAGAACCGATATCCAAAGATTTCGTCGGTCTACTTCGGCGGGAAAGCCGTAAAACTGCCCTCCAGAGCCTTTAGTATTTCGCTGAGTATATCCCGGGGCACAACAACTCTTACCATTTGCAGAAAAAAAAAATCGCTTGCTTGGAAATAACGGTGTAGTTGAAGTGATTATCGGTTGTTATGGACGTGGTAATACTTTCTTGCCACTCAATATGGCGGAGCTGCTACAGTCACGTGACCGGACGTCATCTGAATAAGGCCGATTTTGGGGGATAATGCCACCGAAGACCATCTTTGACCCAAATTTTTTTTTAATGCCGAGAACAAACTTTGGTGAATCATGGCTGATGAAGGTTGTGGTCAAGTTTCATCAAAATTAAATGTGTAGTTTCTGAGACAAAAGGAAAACCTATTGTGGGGGGCAAACAACCCCTGTACACACCCCAATGTAAGGATTTTTAAAATATCATGAACAAACTTTAGTCGATCACGGGTGATGAAGATGGTGATCAAGTTTCATTGGAATTGTGCGTGCAGTTTCTGAGAAGAAACAAAATACCTATTTTTGGTGATAATGCCCCCGAAGACCTTCTTGGACCCAATTTTTTTTATTGCCGTGAACGAACTTTGGTACATCATGTCTGTTGAAGGTTGTAGTCAAGTTTCATCAGAATTACATGTGTAGTTTCTGAGAAGCAAGTAAATAACTTTTCAAGAGGGTCAACTATCCCCCCAACCCCCAACCCCCTCCATAAACTCTCTGTGGACCTCCTCTGACCCGGATTTTTTTTTTAACTCCATGATGAAACTTTGGAATATTACGTGTGATGAAAATTGCGGTAAAGTTTCATCGAAATTGTTTGTGTTGTATCAGAGAAGTTGCAAGTGTTTAAGGCCCTGTCACACCTTGACGATTTAGCCAACGTATACGTGATGTATGCAAAATTGGGCTAAAACGCCGGCACACGTCGAATACGTTATGGGTAAGTTTGTATACGTTAATAGCACGCTGAAAAACATTGCCATACGTCATAGTATGCTGGCTTTCATCGTTGTACTTTACGGTTGTCCTCAAATTTTAGCATGCTTGAAATTTTATGACGTATGCCAGCGTATGACTCACACGTTCTGCTACGCTGGCCATAAGTTGTTGGCACGTTATGCGATCATTGACGCATGTCGACACACGTTACTTGTAAGTTACTCATAAGTCGAAACACGTCGAGGTAATGATTCGCATACTTGAAACTTATTTATAACCTATGAGTAACGTGTTGTCGGCACGTTACACGATCGTTGCACACACGTCGAGGCACGTTATTCGATCGTTGACACACGTCGAGGCACGTTACTTGTAAGTTACTCATAAGTCGAAACACGTCGAGGTAATGCTTAGCGTACCCAAAACTTATTTCTAACTTATGAGTAACGTGCTTTGAACCTATGTGTAACGTACCTCCAACGCATATTGACGTATTTGATTGACGTCTTCCGGACGCCCACAGAACTTACTGAACATGTTTCTAATTTACAGCTACCGTATAATGGTGTATTGACACCGTTTAAAAAAACAAAACAAAAAGCAACAATAACTTCCGATGTTTTGTCACGTGCCGTTACGTCACGTCCGATTGCCTCTTCAGTTTGCTCATGTCTTATTCTTAGTTCCTCTTCTGTGAATATTTTCTGTTTGAGGATATTGTCACGTCGACGTCGAAACTTAAAAGCAAATGTCCGAATATATTTTAAAATTCGTGATTGAATAAAAAAAAACCAAAAAAAAAACCACAACAACAACAACAACAACAACAACAACTTCAGATATTTCGTCACGTGCCTTCACGGAGCCAAGGAGAAAAAAAGAAAATGTGCCTTGACTGAGAAAATAAGTTTCGGGTATGGTAAACATTACCTCGACGTGTTTCGACTTATGACTAACTTAGGCCAAGGGAATGAAAGTCCTAGAATACCGTCCTTATGAAATGAAAACTACATGAGGCTTTTTGTTCATTATTCATTATTTCAGAAAAAGTACAAAAATCCGCCATTTCTATGCAAGAAACCTTGCTATGCAGAGGCTAAAATTCTCAGCATGTGCGTCGTTGCCTAGCAACGCCGAGTACGATCCCGCCAGAAAGACTGCGCATGCGCACAACATGTTCAGACAGACGTGACTGCTCAAAACAATGGACGACAGGACAAAACCGTGCAGGTATTGGGGAAGGTATGGCATGTAGGACTACGGACGGTCTGTGGACATGCATTCTCGAAGAACGTTGAAGAAACACAACGCCAGCTCAGTAGTTCATTCGATCATGACCGACCAGCGGCAGTTCATTCATCATGATGCTGTAAAATGCTCCGCACATTCGCCGAGAAATCGGAGAAAACATCTTCAAATATCTCATGTAATCTTGGTCATCCATTCAAACACAAGTAACAAACAGTGTAATCGATCATTTATGAATCGATATGATATGTTATTTCGTTTAAAAATTCCTGTTCTGATATACTAAATTCTCACCTTTTCGACTCCTATTTTTCTCGATTCGACAAGAAAATTGACACCGCCATGATGGAACGCCGAGATGTAACGAACGTCACAGGTGCGCTGTGATTGGTCGATCACTTCGGAACTTCAAACTTCGTGCATGTTCGGGATTTCTCGGCTTGGCGCCAAGAAGGGGATCGACTATGGTGAACAAAAACACCGTTTTTGGTGATTTCTATGAAGAATGATGATCAACTCGAGTCAAGGGTTTATTTTTTTTTTTTGCAAATAATGAAATTTTTTCAAATAATGAGAATTATTGCGGCAGCTTTTGTAGCATGCGAGTGGTGGACGGTATTCTCGGACTTTCATTCCCTTGGCCTTACAAGGAACTTGTGTCGACGTGTGTCAACGATCGCATATCGTGCGTACAACTTATTCCCAGCGTAGCGGAACATGTGAGCCATACGGCGAATACGTCGTAAAATTTTCAGCATGCTTGAAATTTCACGACGTACGAGACGTACCATGAAATATGACAGCGTACTTCATCGTTTTTCAGCGTGTTCTTAACGTATACACAACTTACCCAGACCATATTCGACGTGTGCCAGCGTTTTAGACACATTTTTCATCGGTGCTGGCTAAATCGTCAAGGTGTGACTGCGTGGTTGACACTTCCATTTCTCCAGCGGTTATGATTTGAATCGTTATGCGGCAGCTTTTTAACAGGCTACGCCACGTGATCGTCGGCGATGTGTGCAGCACGCTATGCCTAAGTTAAACTATCGTTGGACATAGGTTGTGAACGCCGACAACAGGCTAAGCATTCGTTGGTATAAGTTATCTATAAGACAACGAAAAGTTCTGTGCCCGTTACTAATATGTTATGCATACGACCAACACGTTATGAATACGACCAAAACTTTTTTAAAAAACATCAAAATTTCAGCGTACGCCAACGTTTTACATACATTTTTATACATTGCCATTGCTGGCTAAATCATCAAGGTGTGACTGCGTGGTTGACACTTCCATTTCTCCAGCGGTTATGATTTGAATCGTTATGCGGCAGCTTTTTAACAGGCTACGCCACGTGATCGTCGGCGATGTGTGCAGCACGCTATGCCTAAGTTAAACTATCGTTGGACATAGGTTGTGAACGCCGACAACAGGCTAATCATTCGTTGGTATAAGTTATCTATAAGACAACGAAAAGTTCTGTGCCCGTTACTAATATGTTATGCATACGACCAACACGTTATGAATACGACCAAAACTTTTTTAAAAAACATCAAAATTTCAGCGTACGCCAACGTTTTACATACATTTTTATACATTGCCATTGCTGGCTAAATCATCAAGGTGTGACTGCGTGGTTGACACTTCCATTTATTCGGTGGTTATGATTTGAATCGTTATGCGGCAGCTTTTTAACAGGCTACGCCACTTGATCGTCGGCGATACGTGCAGCACGCTATGCCTAAATTAAACTATCGTTGGGCATAGGTTGTGAACGCCGACAACAGGCTAAGCATTCGTTGGTATAAGTTATCTATGAGACAACGAAACGTTCTGTGCCCGTAACTAATATGTTATGCATATGACCAACACGTTATGAATACGACCAAAACTTTTTTTAAAAACATCAAAATTTCAGCGTACGCCAACGTTTTACATACATTTTTATACATTGCCATTGCTAGCTAAATCATTAAGGTGTGACAGCGCCTTGATGGATGGAGGGACGACGTGCCGTCACACGAGCGACCCAGAACTCGGTTCCACGTGAGCTTACAAGGTTAAGAATGTGAACATTAACTGTTATAAATGGCTGGTTAGCTCAGTTGGTTAGAGTGTGGTGTCGAGAATACCAAAGTCATGGGTTCTATCCCCACACGGGCCATGATATACTTTATTTTTTCAACCAAACTCGGCGTTGGTGTCGTTTGCGGTGTTTGCGAATGAGTCGGCGAGGTTTGAACCCCGGCCGACGCAAACCAAAGACTTTATAAATGGTGTCAATACACCTCTGCACTCACCAGCAGAATCAGGGCGCTGAGGAGGACGTCAACGTGGGACAGAATCAGCAAAATGTTCCAATGAACCAATGTAAAAAACAAATACCTATTTTGCGAGCAACCCACGACCATTCCATAAATCCCCTCATATCCAGATTTTTATTAATGGCATGAACAAACTTTGGTATATCACGGATGATGAAGGTTGTGGTCAAATTTCATCAAAATTGTTTGTATTGTTTCTCAGACAAAAGGAAAAACCTATTGTGGGGGCAAACAACCCCTGCACACACCCCAATAAAAGGATTAAAATATATATATATATATATATATATATATATATATATATATATATATATATATATATATATATATATATATCATTAACAAACTTTATTCCATCACGGGTGATGAAGACGGGGGATGAAGTTTCATTGGAATTGTGCGTTAGAGGATTTGAGAAGAAAGAAAATACCTATTTTGGGGGATAATGCCCCCGAAGACCCTCTTGGACCCCGATTTTATTTAATGCCGTGAACAAACTTTGGTATATCATGTCTGTTGAAGGTTGTCGTCAAGTTTCATCGAAATTGTTTGTGTAGTTTCTGAGACAAAAGGAAAAACCTATTGTGGGGGGCAAGCAACCCACAGACCCCAATATCAGGATTTTTAAAATATCATGAACAAACTTTCGTCCACCACGGGTGATGAAGATGGTGATCAAGTTTCATTGGAACTGTGCGTGCAGTTTCTAAGAAAAAAGAAAATACCTATTTTGAGGGATAATGCCCCCAAATACCCTCGTGGACCCTGATTTTTTTGTTAATGATGTGAACATACTTTGGTATATTATGTCTGTGAAGGTTGTGGTCAAGTTTCATCACAATTACACGTGTAGTTACTGAGAAGAAAGTGAATAACTCTTCAAGAGGGTCAACTACCTCTCCAATACCCAACCCCCTCCATAAATTCTCTGGGACCTCCTTTGACCAGGATTTTTAGATCCTCGTAGAGGATCTCTAAGTCTTACTCACGTTGTTGTTCTTGTGGACTTTTTTGTTTCACAGCCTACAGTTTTCATTGAAACTTTCTGAAGCTTAGCGTATATATGTAAAAATACCCTGCGCAGACAGTAACCATCTCCGATTTTGAAAATTCCCCCTAGAAAAAAAGTTATGACGTCAAAATATCTCCGCTCATGGAAATCGCCTAAACAATTATCTCCGAAACTCGGCAAGCTTTTTGAATTCTGTTTGTGGGAATCGAACAGACATTAGCAGAAATGAATTACCGCACATATGATACATCACAATGACGTCATATCAATTTTTATGACGTCATTCCTATTTTTTGCCATTTTCTGTTTCACAACCCAGAGTTTTCATCGGATCTTCGTGAAACTTGCCAGGTAGATGCAGAAAGCCCATGCGCAGGCAGTAACCATCTCCGATTTTGGAAATACTTCCTAGAAAAAAGTTATGACGTCAAAATATCTCCGCTAATGGAAATCGCCGAAAATATTATCTCCGAAACTAGGCAAGCTTTTTGAATTCTGTTTGTGGGAATCGAATAGGGCATCAGCAGAAATGAATTAACGCACATATGATACATCACTATGATGTCATATCAATTTTATGACATCATTCCTATTTTTTGACTTTTTTTGTTTCACAACCCAGAGTTTTCATCGGATCTTCATGAAACTTGCTAGGTATATGCAGAAAGCCCACGCACAGGCAGTAACCATCTCCGATTTTGGAAATTCTTCCTCGAAAAAAAGTTGACGTCATAAAATCGCCACTAATGGAAATCTCCTATACCATTATCTCCGAAACTAGTTTGTTCCACAGCCTACAGTTTTCATCGAAACTTCCTCAAACTTGGCGAATATATGTAAAAACACCCTGCGCAAACAGTAACCATCTCCCATTTTGAAAATTCCTCTTGAAAAAAAGTTATGACAAAATATCTCCGCTAATGGAAATCGCCAAAAAAATTATCTCAAACTGGGGAAGCTTTTTAAATTCTGTTTGTGGGAATCGAACAGGGCATGAGCAGAGATGAATTACCGCACATATGATATATCACTATGACGTCATATCAATTTTTATGACTTCATTCCTATTTTTTGACATTTTTTGTTTCACAACCCAGAGTTTTCATCGGATCTTCGTGAAACTTGCCATGTATATGCAGAAAGCCCACTCGCAGGCAGTAACCATCTCCGATTTTGGAAATTCTTGATAGAACAAAAGTTGACGTCATAATATCGTCACTAATGGAAATCGCCTAAAGCCCGAAACCATTATCTCCGAAACTAGGCAAGCTGTTTGAATTTTGTTTGAGGGAATCAAGCCGGGCATCAGCACAGATAATTTATCGCAAATATGATACATCACAATGACGTTATATTTGTTTTTATGACGTCATCACTAAGAGGTCGAAGATCTTAGCTCATTCGAGCTTGTTTTATCTCCGTGATGAAACTTTGGGATAGCACACGTGATAAAGATTGTGGTTATGGTTCATCGAAATTTTTTGTGCAATTTCAGAGAGGAAGTTGTAAGCATTTGTGGACGGATGGAATGACGGACGGATGACACGCAATCACATGAGTTCCCCGGAAATAGGTTACAGGTGAGTTTACAAGGTAAAAAATGTGAACGTCAATCATGGTAAATGGCCGGTTAGCTCAGGTGGTTAGAGCATGGTGTTAGTAACACCAAGGTCATGGGTTCGATCCCCATACGGGCCATTATTTATTTTATTTTTTAACTCGACCCGGTGTCAGAATCATTTGGGGTGTTTGCCAATGAGTCTGCTGGGTTTGAACCCCAGCCGAGTCACATCACAGACTTTATAAATGGTGTCAAAGCAACTGCGCACTCACCAGCAGAATAATGACACTGAGGATGTCGTCAAAGTTGGACAAAATCAGCAAAATGTTCCAATGAACCAATGTTTTTGCAAATACCTATTTTGCGAGCATCCACTGACCGTTCCATAAATCCCCTCATATCCAGATTTTAATGAATGGCTTGAACAAACTTTGGTAAATCATGGCTTATGAAGGTTGTGGTCAAGTTTCATCGAAATTGTTTGTGTAGTTTCTGAGACAAAAGGAAAAACCTATTTCATGGGGCCGATAACAGCAATTTTTGAGAGGAATCATGCAAATGATGATACAAGCATCAAATTTGGCACATTTGTTCTCCAGGGGATTCTAATCAAATCTGCCTGATTGGCCATTTGAAAATCCAAATTTTGAAAGATTAGAAAAAAAAAAAAAACTTCAAAAAAGTCAAGCTCACGAATCAATGTTGGATGCTGGCTGAGAATGGTGAATGTTTCAGAAACATCATCAAAGACGTTCCAAGTCTGCCATGCAGTTTTCTTCCCTTTACCACGTAAGGCAGACACGACGTCATATCCAGTGAACGCATGGAAGTATGGGATCCCTCGAGCTTTCTCAGGCCCTATTGCAGAAACTACCTCATGGATTGGAATCCATCGCGCCTTGGCTCCTTAGCCAAAGGCAATCCACATGTTCTCAAGACCTAGTTCCTGTAAGGATGGCAGTATAGATATTGCTATGACAAGTACATCCGTGTCATTAGCCTTAATCTGTCGTTGCATCCCTGGCGTGTACAAATATTCGAGTGTCAGCTTCTTCATGACAACATGGAGACACAGCATCCAGTGACTTCCTTGTGTTGCTAATGGCATCGTCTCCTTTTGTGACAATGACTGTGCTTGTCGTCTGTGCTTCACACATCTTTTCCGCAAGGAAGTGAAACAGCTCAGTGTTGTTGCTGTCATCTCGAAGAAAGCTTCTCCAGTTACTTGGAATCTTACTGGTTCCTGTCACTCTTCTTCTGATTCCTTGCCCCCTTTTCGACCTTGCCTCGGACTTCAGACTTGACTTCTTGTACACATCAAACACTATGTCCACCCTCTCATACCTGGCACCATAGGATTTCACCTTTGGGATGATGTCTTCTTTAAGGCCCGGTCACACCTTGACGTTTTAGCCAGCAATGGCAACGTGTTAAAATTTATGTAAAACGCTGGCTTACGTTGAACTTTTGATGGTTTTTTTTTAAAGATTCGGACGTATTCATAGCGACTTGGTCTTATGTATAACGCATTGGTAACTACACAGAACGTTTCGTTGTGTAATAGATCACTTATACAAACGAATGCTGAACCTGTTGTCGGCCTACACAACCGATGCCCAACGATAGTCTAACTCAGGCATAGCGCGTTGCACGCATCGCTGACGATGTCGTGACGTAGCCTATTAAAAGGCTGACGCACAACGATTCAAATCATAACTGCCGTAGAAATGGAAGGGTCAAAATCGCGGTCACACCTTGGCGATCTTGCCAGCGTATGCCGACGTAACAAAAAGTGTGTCTAAAACGTTGGGGCACGTCGAATACGGTATGGGTAAGTTTGGTATGCGCGAGTAGAACGCTAAATACGCTATCATAAGTTGTAGTAAGTAGAGTACGTCAAGAAATTTTGAACATGTTCAAAATTTTACGACGTACTCGGCGTATGACACACGTTCGCATGCAATGAGGATAAGTTTTACACACGATATGTGGACGCTTACACACGTCCACAAACGCTACTTATAAGCTACTCATAAGTCGAAACACGTCGCGGTAATGTCTTTTTTACGCGAAACTTATTTCTAACTTATGTTTGACGTGCTTTGAACCAATTCTTTACGTAGTCCCAACACACATCGACGTATGTAGACGTATTCCAATGACGTCTTCCGGTCGACAAAAAAAAAAAATGAACGTGTTTCTAGCTTACAACTGCCATATAAAGACGTGTTCCCAGCGGTTTTGGGAATTGGTATATAAAAATGCTGCTCATAAAAGGGGAACCCAACGGTGTTTTCGAGTCCTTTTTGAGTCGATGTCCATGTCAGCAGTAACAGTATCAGTATCAGTATCAGTATCAGTATTAGTATTAGTATTAGTATTAGTAGTAGTTTGCTCATGTTGGCAGTAGTAGGTGAGTGTGAGGGGGAGGGTGTGGGTTATGATGGATCGTCCTTGCGTCCGCGTGTCCACGGGTAGGTTCATAGGCTGCCACTCAACGATTTAAATGGCTGCATCTCCACTATTGAAAGTAGACGCTTGCGCTCAACAATTGGATTTTTTTACATTCAACGACTTTTAAACGGTACCACTCAGTTAGTTTCATTGTTTACAATGAACGATTTAAATTGCTGTCACTCGCCTTTGTTTTTTTTTTTTTGTTTTTTTTTTGACGCTGGGGTTTGGAAATTTGAAGCGTTTCTTCTGAACGTGTTAAAACGCTCAAACTCGACTATTTTAAATAGACGCTGCCGATAGACAATTGGAATCATAGCCAAGCTAGACATCGAAGTGTGAACATCCTCGTCATGCCGAAGAAAAGTTTGAAGAATGCTGCAAATAAGTGTCCTGGCCGTGGCCGTGGACGCTGACGCAAGGACGATCCATTATACTGACGTCTTTCAGCCTATGAGTAACTTAAAAGTAACGTCTGTCGACGTGTGGCAACGATCGCGTAACGTGCCAACAACACGTTAATCATAGGTTAGAAATAAGTTTCGGGTACGCTAAACATTACCTCGGCGTGTCTCAACTTATGATTAACTTACAAGTAGCATGTGTTGACGTCTGTCAACGATCGCAGACCGTGCCTACAACTTGTGGCCAGCGTAGCGGAACGTGTGAGTCATACGCCGGCATACGTCGTGAAATTTCAAGCATGAAAAAATTTGAGGACAACCGAAAAGTACAACGTTTAAAGCCAACGTACAACGACGTATGGCAACGTACTACGACGTATGCCAGCGTGCTCTCAATGTTATCAAAACTTACCCATAACGTATTCAACGTGTGCCAGCGTTTTAGAAAAAAAATTCAAAAATCGGCATACGTTGGCTAAAACGTCAAGGTGTGACCGGGCCTTTAGCATAGTCATCAAATATCTTTGAAGTGCATGGAGGTAGGGCATTGATAAGTGTTGAGCCATCAATGATGACTGCATCTCCCCCTGGTTCTCTGTCTGGGATGTTCACTTGTGCTTCAAGAATTTCAGCCAGCTGTGACTTCAATTTTTTTTTTCAAATTTCTCAAAATTTGGATTTTCAAAATGGCCAATCAGGCAGATTTGATCAGAAAGCCCTGTAGAACAGAAATGCCAAGTTTGATGCTTGTATCATAATTTGCACGATTTTTTTCTACTATCGACGACACCATGAATAGCAATGTTTGGTGAGGTGCCGCTCTCCCAACCTCCCCCCCGAACACCCCTGACTCCCATCCTCTCTGAATTTCCTTCCCCATCTCACCCTACACCTGCTTCCTCTCTCTCTCTCTTACTAACTCCCTCCCTCTCCCCCCCTAGCAAAGTGAAGGGTTGTATTTGCTAGTATATATGTATGTGTACGTGTTCCCACACGTATGTACGCGCACGCACGCAAGCACGCACGTACACATACATATACATCAGACGCACCTCCTGACTTATGGTGAGCATCGCCGCAGATTATGTTTCACACGGTAAAACCACATAATCTGATCAGAACAACCATCCGTCTGCCACGAGATGATTGTTACTGCTAATGCAAACTATTCAACCAGAAGGCAAGTGATGTGATTGGCAGGAAAATCAAAACATGTGGAGTGTGACGAGCACTCTGCCAATCCCCACTGGACACAGTCCAACACCAAAGCATCACCTCCAACACAGAGGCTTCGGCTCCGTGACTTTGTCAAACAAACAAAGATTATGTGGTCAAAATCAGTTATACATCAAACAGAAGCAAAAATACAGATTTCGGGCATATTTGCCCTCATCAGGATGGCACACCGATAAATATCTAACCAAAGATAACCACAATCGTCGTTTTTAAATCAGACACACATATATGTATGTATATATATATAAATGTATATATATACACAGTATATATATATATATATATATATATATATATATATATATATATATACTCTATATATATATATATATATATACTCTATATATACACACTATATATATATATATATATATATATATATATATATATATATATATATATATATATATATATATATATATACATATATATATATATATATATATATATATATATATATACATATATACATATATATATATATATATATATATATATATATATATATATATATATATATATATATATATATATATATATATAGTTGGGTTGCCGAAATAGGTGACCCTTATTGTCAGTAATTCTGTCTGTTTGTTTGGATATTTGTTTGGATGTTTGTTCGTTTGTCATCAGCATAAATGGTTGTAAACTTTGGTGGATTTTGACCAAACTCGGGTGGTAGGTACATCTTATGACCGAGTGCATTGGAAATTGTGATGGTTGCTCGGGATGCTTTGGTTCCCTATCAACAACCGAAAAACCTTCAAAATCGGTACCGTTCACACGAAATCTATTCTGAAAGCCATTATCCCACGTAGGGTTATGAAATTTGGCACGAATGATCTACAGGTGATGCTCTATCAACTCTATTCCGGTTTTTGTGATATATGGAATACTTTACCCGCAGCGCCCCCTACAATTAGGGTATGTGCGAAAATTGGCGAAAATTGGCGAAAATTGAAGGCCCCTAGCGACCAGGTGAGTGCATCGATACAAATGAAACTTTGCAGGTTCATGGTACTCAATGAGTACTACAACTTTTCCTCAGGACATATTGACTGATTTCACTTAGTCAGCTGTCAAAGGTGAATTTGTTCAAAAATCGATAATATGCGAGAGCTGGAGGTGCCTTCATGCCAAATGCTACTCCTCCTTGGGTTATGGTCGGATGGTCATGAAAATTCACACTTATCGTCTGGAATACATTGTGTACAAACGATCGAGCCGGATTTTCGATTCAGATCTTTGTTCACCCACAGCACCCCCTCAAACTTTGGGGATTTCCGATTTCAAACCGCATGTTCGGTACTTTTCATTCAAATAGATACCGAGTAGTTATCGGTAGATGGAATTGGATGAGATTTGATATGCATAATCTTAAGGTGATTCCCTATCCGCTATATGACATCCATTTTGCTCTATATCTTATAGTTTCCATGCTCGGCGACTCATCGCCGCCAACCGGCTTGTATATATCTATATATACATATATATATATAAATATATATTTAATATATATATATATATATATAAATATATATTTTATATATATATACATATATATATATAAATATATATTTTCTATATATATATATATATATATATATATATATATATATATAAATATATATATTTTATATATATACATATATATATATATATAAATATATATTTTCTATATATATATATATATATAAATATATATATTTTATATATATATATATATGTATATATATATATATATATATAAATATATATATTTTAGATATATATATATATATGTATATATATATATATATATATATATATATATATATATATATATGTATATATATTGTTGCGGATTCGCGCCCGCCGGCGTGCGGACGGCCACGTAACTCGAATCGCGGCACGTCGCCCACCGGACGGACAATCCAGTCGTGACCCTCTCGGACTAACGCCGGGAGCTAGTCACGGGTGGACCTTTCGGTCTCACCACGATCGTGCCAATCGGCCCCCGCGTGGGATAGGGTTGCTCGCCAAATTCGACCTACCGAAGTACCCACACGGAGGGTAGACCGGGCGATCGCACCTCGCCGCAGGTCGACTTCGGACACGGGCCACTTTAAGCGACCCGTTCCGTACTATCGGGATAACCGAGCGGTGTTATTCGTCGGCCTCGACGGTTCGATTAATCATCGGGCGTTTTAGCCCACGACCAACCCTTTACGTGAAGCAAGATGGAGATTCAATGAAAGAAAAGACGAAGCGAAGCGGGAAAACAGTTCAACATAACTCACATTTATTTCGCGATGAACGGGAAGCACACATATACAATTACACCAAAAGCACATGTAAAAGGAGAAGAAACACAATATTACACAAAAAGCAAATATAAAAGAGAAACACAATGCAGAGCTATCCGACTACCGAGCACACGGAAACACTTATACAATTTTACTTCACAGACGGCGCCGACAACACATATTCCCAAAGCAAAAGGAAAGAACCACCCTCAAGGATGAGGGGGGTAGGCGGGCCTGGGGCCGAGACCGTGTCGGGCCTACCCGTCTGATGATGAGACGCAGAGCGGCAGTGGCGCCTCAACTCCGCGGGCCTCGCGGACAGTGTCTGCTAGGGGGTGGGAAAGGGGCCCCCTTGTCGCACTATCTCAGTGCGGGGGGAAACAGGAGGGGGTTGTTGATGCTCGGGGGGGAGGAGGATATCACCCTGTCTCGGGTCCCGCGACGAGCGTCTCCTCCTCGACCTCGGTCGCGTTGCTGGCCTCTCCCTCTGCAGCTCCCGGCACCGACGCGAGCACCCCCTCGTCCGCCTTCGCCGCCGCCACCTCTCCACAGCTCTGTCTAATCGCCCTCTCCGTCTCCTCTCTTGGCTCGTCCCAACTCTTCACTCTTGACTTCTCCCCTCCCAACCCTGACTCTTCTTCCCAGCTCCACCGACAACTCGTTCCAACGCACCACTCTCAACTCGAACTCTTGACTTCACCCCTCCGAACTCTGTTTGGCGAGCGCGGCCGTTTATATCCCCCGTGGCTTCGCCCCCCCACCTTTGACCCTTTACCTCCGACCCTTCACCTCCAACTGGCTCCCCATTGGACCGAGGAAAAGTGGGCGTGAATGCTTTTTGATCCATGAATTTGCATATCGCGACCTCACTCCAACGCCCTGGAGGCGGGGCCAAATCGCCCCACGCTCTCCAATAGGACGGAACAGAAGTGGGCGTGAGTCGTTTTTGATCCGTTTTTCTTCGGAAAGTCTGTGATGTCTCTGAACACGCTGCTCGGTGCGCGCCCCGCACGAGTCCAGCATCGGCGCCCACAAGTGGCGTGGGAATGACGGTGATGCGATGGTGGCGAGTTGTGAAGGTAAAGGTCGTGGCTGTTGTTGTGAAGCGGCGTTGTGGTTGGTGGTTGTTGTTGTGAAGCGGCGTTGTGGTTGGTGGTTGTTGTTGTGAAGCGGCGTTGTGGTTGGTGGTGGTAGTAATGGCGGCTGGTCCAAAATAAAGATAGTAAAAGAAAAACGGCTATCCTGAAGAGTCGCAGCCCGACTGAATGACATTTATTCCCTCGAAACAACGGGTTTGGGCCTAACTACACATATACTTACAGAGATATCTCACCTAAGGGACCTGAATGGTGGTTTGTGAATTTCGTCAACCACAACACTACCCCTCCCCTTTTTACAGACTCGTCCCGAGTCGTCAAATTTTCGTGTGCCATCGTGTAGTTTTCCCCAAGTACATTTTACCTACGGATCCCTGAGTGCGACATTCATGGTATTCGTGTCCCCAAAATAAATAACCTGAGGGCTGAGTAACTACCTTAACAAACTCACTCACACGGACGACTTAAATAAAATTGCCGGCGCTAGGACAGACATGCCGGGGGCGCACTCATATTTACAGTACATCTTACCTTAACTTACAAATTTTACACTAAACCATGGCCCAGGATCAATGAACTCTGCAAAAAGAAAGCAGTTAGCAGGGAGCCAGGCTGCCCGCATGCAGTCTGTGGCTCAAAACAATGCAGGTGACAGGGAACGTGGCCGGCTGCTCACTCGCAGTTCAAGGCCTTCCCTTTTGAACTGAACGCAGTGAACCACAACGGTGCATGGGCTGCACAAACATAGTCTCCGTGCCAGCTCAAGTGGCACACGCAATGAACACAACGAATGGATGGATGGACACAAACACGGTGCACGGGCCGCCACTGCAGGCCCGTGTTGTAGCTGCCAACAGGGCAGTTCTTGCAGCTTGCAAACTGTTGCCTTGATCCTGGCGCACATGGCAATGAACAGGGGGGTGGGGCAAAGCAAAATTGAACGGGGCTGGTGAACATGGGCAGTGGGCATGGCATGGCAAAGGTGAGCAGGCAAACACAGCCCGCAGAAGAAGGCCGCTGCAGGCAAACACAGCCGGCAGACAAACTGGCCGGCACAGGCCTTGCAGCAAAACAACAGCTGCCGATGAAGTGGGCCGGCCTTTGCCTTGCAGCAACGCAGCCAGCAGATGAAGCTGGCCAGCCTTTGCCGTTCACTGGAGGTTGGTGGAGGGAGTGCGGTGGTGCTGGCCACTCGGAAGGCGGGCTCGGACCTACCCTACGGTCTCCCTCCCAACCTATCGCCTTTGCCTGTCATTGTCTATACCCACTCCCTTAATTTGTCAAACCCCAATTTAGCCCCAACTTATTTTTTTTTATTTTTACTTCCCCACTATAAATCGTCCCCTAACCCCCTTTATCGTCCTTGTTCGGCTAACCTATCCTGTCACCTAGCCTACTCCCAACCCCTACGTTCCCTTCCCGGAGGGGAATAAGGGAGAGCTAACGTCCTGTGTCGAGGCCAAATTCAAGCCTCAGGATGGCCTCCCCAGACTTCAGCGATCTATAACCAAAGTGGGTCCAGCGGCCCACAACGAGAGCGAGGGGATGGATGGTGCGGAGGGGTACATCTCCTAATCTACCCTATCCATTTAACTGTTAAACTACCCCGGGGCTTTCAACAAGCGCCTCTCGCTTAAACTATTGGTTCTAACAACCCAGATTCCCGTCGCCTGTGTTGGTGTCCTTACAATTTCGGGCCTCGCCCCCCAATTTTCTTCCCGTGCCCTCACACGGTCTCATGGCTGGGACACGTGGCTCCCTTTGGCAGGCACGACCCTCTGCCGATTCTCCCGCTATGGCACCCCCGGGCACTACACTGCCTCCGAGCCTACCAGCTCCCTAAACACCGGGGAGTGCCTCCCATGGCACCTCCCCTGAAACGCACACGTGGCAGGCTGGCTTCCCAGGCCCCTTTCCGAGGGTCACCCGTGCACACAACACTGCCCACGCGGCTAATGGCGCCCCGGACCCCCGCACCCAGCAGGCGCACCCGTGCCCACTACGCTATCCCGGCCCCCCCATGGGCCCTTGGCCTACCACGGCCGACTAGCCTGGTGCCCGGGGTACCCACTCAGCGATACTCACCTTTCGCAGCCACGCTCCCAGCCCGTCAACAGGGCTCCTGCACCCCTCCAAACGGGTTTCGAGCCTACACTCCCACCAACAACAAAACAACCTCCATTTTTCAATTTGACTAACCCCCTAACTCACTTTATACTGACCCCGGGTCCCTTGGGCGGGAGTCACTCCTCCCCCCAATCACTCATCGCACCATGCAGTCCCCATTCGCTCCACTCACACAGACTCGCTGGTCTCACTCACTCACCAAGCACATGCTTCCACTTCACTCACCAACTCTTCAACACACTCACCGCTGAATTCTGCCATCCTTCTAACTACCTCCCCTAACTAACTCGTGCTCCCACGTCGTCCCTTAAACTACAGCACGTTCCTTTTAACACTACGTAGCTAAGCTATGTCCCCACTACACATTCACTGTCTGTCACGGTCTCCAAATAATCCCATTAATCAATTTCCCAACCTAATTCTGACTAACAATCCCTCTAACTAGTCCATTCCACGGACTCCATGAGGACTTACCCCTGCCCCATGAAGTCGGTCTGGCTAAGCTAACCCTTCCCCCTAACTAGTTTCCATCCTGTGCCCAGGTAAGGGGGTCTTCCACCCCTTGCCCAGGAATCCTGTGCACCCGAAAGTGAGGCTTGCTGTTTTTTTTGTTTTTTTTCATGCGCATCACCAGCGCGGCAACTCACAGCTCGCGCACTTTCCACCTGCCCGTGACGTCATGCAGCTGCACGTGTTCCTCGTCCCTCCTTGGACGGTACTATCCGGCAGGGATACCCCTCCTGCCGGATTCCAACCCCACGTGCAGGCATGGCGTCACCGTGCGCATAAAAAAAAACACAAGCCCCACGTCTCGAGGAGTTCCCCACGCGAACACATGTGCTTTGCCCGTTGGAGCTTAACACACACGATCGCGTGGAGAACCCGTCCGGTCCAAATCCATAATCCTGCCTAAACTTTGTCCGTCCGCGGGATCGGCAAATCCACCGCGTGCGTTTCCGGACCGGGACTTCACTCTCGCAAGCGAGCACGTGGGGGCCTCGTGCGTTGCACAGCATGGACCTCGTGCTCACTGCTGGGTGAACCCGGCACGGTCCCCGAAACAACTACAGCCGCAACTCGGCTTTCTTTCTTCACATGTCTCCGTCGTCGCCATTCGACACACGCAGTCCCGCGTGTTACGACGCTAACACACCTCACCATTAAACTCACACCGGGAGACGCGGCTGCATGTTCACACTTGCCGACCGACATCTCCCTTACATACCGCTCTCTCACACACACGGTCTCCCATGCATAAACCATACCACTCACACGTGGTGCTCCATTCACTCGCGGCCTTCCACTCACTCGTGCCATTTCCCTCACACAAACCACACCACTCACACACGCGGGGGCACTCACCCGCGGTTCCTCATCCACACACCGTTCCTCACTCACACACGCGGGGGCACTCACCCGCGGTGCCTCATCCACACTGGCCGTTTCATCCACACACACGGCCTCTTCCACACACGGTGCCTCATCCACACTGGCCGTTTCATCCACACACACGGCCTCTTCCACACACGGTGCCTCATCCACACTGGCCGTTTCATCCACACACACGGCCTCTTCCACACACGGTGCCTCATCCACACACGGCGTGCTGGGAAGCACGTACTCCGGCACCATCGTCACCACACCACTTACACACGGGGTCGCTTCCACACACGGGGACGCACTCACACCTTGCACCACACACACAGGGACAACTACACTGGGGAGTCGTGTCCCGACAAGGGTCTCCGGGGCCTCTATACCCCCCAAGCTCTCCGTGCACCTGTCCACAGCACCCGTCCCCTCAACCTCGCAAAGCACGACCGAACTCACCTGGTCGTGACTCGCCTCAAGGGGGCATACTCCTTCCCCTCGTTCCTGGAGGAGGCCATCCAGCTGCTCGCACTGGGTCTCCACCCAGTCCGCGAGCTCACCCCCATTGTCCTCCACTACCTCCGTGTGTGTGTGTGCGTCACTTACCCCGTCTTCATCGTGCAGTCCTCCCTCTATCGTTCCCATCTCCCGTGTCTCTGCCAACTCTTCACCCTTTACCTCCCTTGTCTCCACTATTTTTATTTCCTTTGTCGTCACCTCGTGTCTCGTCTCACACGTTTTGGTCTCCCCATTTAATTTTTTCCCTTTCGGTCATCGTCACGACCCTCGCCCAACACGCCCCCCGAATTATTTTTCACCCGCCTCCACCGCGGGCCTGTCAGCCGTTGCACCCCTCCCAGCTCGTTCGTTCCTACACGTGGAGTCGCCATTTTAAGCTCCCTGCTAACGGCCTTCATGCCCGCCTGCAGGCATCGGCCCATGTTCTGCGTCTCACCCCGCAGCTCTTTCATTTCTTCCCTCATTTGCTTGTTCATTCCTTTCATTTCGTTTTTCATTTCATTTGCGTTTGTATCCATCTTTTCGTTCATGCCTTTCATTTCGTTTTTCATATCCGCATTTATCTTCGCTGTCATTTCCGCATTCATTTTTGCCAGCATGGTGAATAGCTGGGCCATGTCGGGTGCGCTTGGGTGAGCCGTTTCGGCAGGGGTTGGGGAAGGGTTTTGGTGGAGAGGGGGAGGGGAGGTGTCATACACCGCGGCCGCTGCCGCACCCATTTCGGGCTCTGGGTTCAGTTGGGCGAGTTCGTTTTCCTGTACAACCAACATTTCCTGCACGGGGATTTCATCCTGAGCCATGGATTCTACACATTCTACATCCATTTCTAATACCCCCGGCTCCCGCTCGCCTTGAGACGCCATCTTGCTTCTCTTAAAGGGTTAATTTAGCTCGCTCGTAATTTGGAGGGAATCGGGGGTCGCTCCTCTCACCCCTGGACCGATTCCCGTGAATTTAATTGGAGACAGGAGAGCCCGTTTTCCCGTTCTCCGATACCAGTGCCGCGAGGAGGGCGATGAGTTTATATCGCACGACCTGACACCAGTGTTGCGGATTTCGCGCCCGCCGGCGTGCGGACGGCCACGTAACTCGAATCGCGGCACGTCGCCCACCGGACGGACAATCCAGTCGTGACCCTCTCGGACTAACGCCGGGAACTAGTCACGGGTGGACCTTTCGGTCTCACCACGATCGTGCCAATCGGCCCCCGCGTGGGATAGGGTTGCTCGCCAAATTCGACCTACCTAAGTACCCACACGGAGGGTAGACCGGGCGATCGCACCTCGCCGCAGGTCGACTTCGGACACGGGCCACTTTAAGCGACCCGTTCCGTACTATCGGGATAACCGAGCGGTGTTATTCGTCGGCCTCGACGGTTCGATTAATCATCGGGCGTTTTAGCCCACGACCAACCCTTTACGTGAAGCAAGATGGAGATTCAATGAAAGAAAAGACGAAGCGAAGCGGGAAAACAGTTCAACATAACTCACATTTATTTCGCGATGAACGGGAAGCACACATATACAATTACACCAAAAGCACATGTAAAAGGAGAAGAAACACAATATTACACAAAAAGCAAATATAAAAGAGAAACACAATGCAGAGCTATCCGACTACCGAGCACACGGCAACACTTATACAATTTTACTTCACAGACGGCGCCGACAACACATATTCCCAAAGCAAAAGGAAAGAACCACCCTCAAGGATGAGGGGGGTAGGCGGGCCTGGGGCCGAGACCGTGTTGGGCCTACCCGTCTGATGATGAGACGCAGAGCGGCGGTGGCGCCTCAACTCCGCGGGCCTCGCGGACAGTGTCTGGTAGGGAGTGGGAAAGGGGCCCCCTTGTCGCACTATCTCAGCGCGGGGGGAAACAGGAGGGGGTTGTTGATGCTCGGGGGGGAGGAGGATATCACCCTGTCTCGGGTCCCGCGACGAGCGTCTCCTCCTCGACCTCGGTCGCGTTGCTGGCCTCTCCCTCTGCAGCTCCCGGCACCGACGCGAGCACCCCCTCGTCCGCCTTCGCCGCCGCCACCTCTCCACAGCTCCGTCTAATCGCCCTCTCCGTCTCCTCTCTTGGCTCGTCCCAACTCTTCACTCTTGACTTATCCCCTCCCAACCCTGACTCTTCTTCCCAGCTCCACCGACAACTAGTTCCAACGCACCACTCTCAACTCGAACTCTTGACTTCTCCCCTCCGAACTCTGTTTGGCGAGCGCGGCCGTTTATATCCCCCGTGGCTTCGCCCCCCCACCTTTGACCCTTTACCTCCGACCCTTCACCTCCAACTGGCTCCCCATTGGACCGAGGAAAAATGGGCGTGAATGCTTTTTGATCCATGAATTTGCATATCGCGACCTCACTCCAACGCCCTGGAGGCGGGGCCAAATCGCCCCACGCTCTCCGATAGGACGGAACAGAAGTGGGCGTGAGTCGTTTTTGATCCGTTTTTCTTCGGAAAGTCTGTGATGTCTCTGAACACGCTGCTCGGTGCGCGCCCCGCACGAGTCCAGCATCGGCGCCCGCAAGTGGCGTGGGAATGACGGTGATGCGATGGTGGCGAGTTGTGACGGTAAAGGTCGTGGCTGTTGTTGTGAAGCGGCGTTGTGGTTGGTGGTTGTTGTTGTGAAGCGGCGTTGTGGTTGGTGGTTGTTGTTGTGAAGCGGCGTTGTGGTTGGTGGTTGTTGTTGTGAAGCGGCGTTGTGGTTGGTGGTGGTAGTAATGGCGGCTGGTCCAAAATAAAGATAGTAAAAGAAAAACGGCTATCCTGAAGAGTCGCAGCCCGACTGAATGACATTTATTCCCTCGAAACAACGGGTTTGTGCCTAACTACACATATACTTACAGAGATATCTCACCTAAGGGACCTGAATGGTGGTTTGTGAATTTCGTCAACCACAACAATATATATATATATATATATATAAATATATATGTATCTATATATATATATATATATATATATATATATATATATATATATATATATATATATATATATATATATATATATATATATATATATATATATATATATATATATAAAATATATATATATATATATATATATATATATAAATATATATATATATATATATATTTTATACATATATATACAGTATATATACAGTATATATATATGTACATACACACACACACACACACACACACACACACACACACACACACACACACACACACACACACACACACTCCTGTGCTCTTCTCAAAGACATTTGTATAAAGTAACCAAGAAAAGCTGTAGAACATCAGCCCTTTGCTGTTTCAAAGTCTACCTGGGTTCCTCTTCAGCTGCAGACATTCACAAGTAGTGCATGTATGAGAATCCCAATGCTACACACTCCACTCAGCTGCCAGACCGGTTTCATCACTTGTTGGTTTCCTATATCTCGTTTTTGGCCCTATCTCTCAACGGTGAAGAATTACTTGAAAAATTTATAGTGTCTGGATACGGATCTTTACCAAAATGTAATTAATTCATCCTTGTCACACATCTAACCTGCCCAACAAATTTTATACGCCTCCACACATAACGTTTTGAGATATCCTGCTCACAGAAAGACAGATAAACAAACAGACAGAGAAACAAACAGTCATGAAAACATAACCTCCATCCACTTTCGGTGTTGGAGGTAATTACAAATTCCTAACACCTCCAGTGAAATGTCACGCTTGGCCAGCTTGTGCGTGAAATAGTTGGGCCAAAAAAGTAATCCCCTTCCCCTTCCTGGTCAGACAAGAATGTGGGAATAATTGGGGCTGTTGCAATGCTGTTATAAGTAGTAGTGTAGTAGTCGTAGTCGTGTATAAGTAGTAGTAGTTAGTAGTGGTAGTGCTTTTGTTGGAATTTCCACAGTTCTATTTAATGTCGCTCACTTTCATCATCACTGCTCGTTCATGTTCAGGGCTGCAGTGGGCAAGGTGGAGCATTTTCGAGGAGAAAACACTGCCAAGACAGCAGAGGTAAAAGATCAAGAAAAAACAAAATAACACATTTATACAAATGAGATCAAAGTATATACCTTGTGGGGAAATACTACAAAGTGCATCATTTATGGTCCAGGTTTCCTTAAACTTTTGAACAGTGTTATTATATTCTGCCTCCTTTAACTCTGAAACAATGCTTGAGCATATTAAGACCTTCAGGTTTATGGAACTGTTCCACTGCATTTCTCTCAATTTTTTTTCCTTCCTGGTTTTATATATTGTAATTTTCCCACAGGTAAAAATAAAGTTAACAAGGAGATCTCGTGACTTACTTTGTTTCTTTACCGGGTGCCCAATGATGAAAAGTGTTGAAGAGAAGTGAAGCCAGAAGTGTATTGGCAGATTTTTCATCAGTTCCCATTGTGTGCTGCCTTTTTGGCTGCTGGTTGCATCATTGGTTAGGGGCGTGTCTATGCCGCTGTTGTAGTGCCCCTATTACCAGTACAGGATACTGGTGCTCAGTTCGCCAATCTCAGAAGAATGGCAGGCTGAGTCAACCCCCCCCCCCCCCCCCCCGGTGTTAATTCAGTAGCCAACAGGGCTCAAACTCAGGACCCTAGGATCCCAAGCCACCACCCTAAGCACTAAACCAACACCAAGCTTAATTTTTTTAATTTTTAATTTTAATTTTTTTAATTTTTCATCAGTAAGAAAATTGGTTGAAGATAGTGGCATTGTAGGTCACAAAAAAGTCTACAACCTGGACGGTATCAGTCTTGAGCTGTCGATTCAGTCGATACTGGACTCTGAGTCGGAATAGTAATACCATATATTGTGAAAAAAGAAGAATGAATGAATGAGTGGATGATCGAGCGAAAATTGAAATTGCATACGTTGTCAAAATTAATTTGATTACACTCCACATTTATGCAAAAAGCACTAGTTTACAATATGTTGCTTGTTTAAATTTATGCTCATTAGTAAAATATTAATATGCAAAACTGATGTCACAGTCTCAAGTTATATCAAATGCAACTATTTCCAACTGAAAAGTGACCAAGACCATCAGCATCGTGATTCTCTACCCACCTCTTTATCTAATCGCGCTCATTATAATATTCCTCAGCTATCATAGCTCGAGCGAAATTGTTGCTACAAGGTTTGCCATTCCGTAATGGCTATTATGAAACTGCCACCCGCAACTCTACCCTCACACTCCAAGGACGTCTGCTTAACTCATCCTCCCTGACGCATCTTTGGCACACGATGCTGCCCACCATATTTGCCATACAAAATAAGTCTGCGAGATAGGAAATCCACCACTTCAACAAAATTTGCATAAACTTCACTTCAACAGCAAGTCTTTATAGACCTTACTTTAAGTGATATGACAGATGCAAATTTCCATCCCTTGAATAAAAGTTATATTTTGTGGAGTTATGCAAGCACGAGTTGGACTATTTGGAGGGTTGTTCACACCTCCTCAGAATTTGCAATGTCACAACTATCCACCAAGGTCAGGAATGATGGAGAAGACCCTCTGAAAAAATTACAACTCTTTTTCAAGAGGGTTTTGATGGGGCTTCCATCACTTGTCATTATGTTTTCCGTTTAGTCTTTACCATCTGTTACTGTTTGAGACTCTTTGCGATTGCTACTCAATGACGAGGTGTTTCTGTTTTCTCGAGTAGCAACTTACAATGAGGTACTCTGTAGCTATCAAGATAATTATGCGGCTGTTTAGAATGGTTGAAACAAATTCTGAAACACACCATGGCCTTCTCAATTTATTATCACTGTTTATGGCAGTGACGACAGCAAAGCTACAGGAATTGTATAATCATTGTAGGACCAACAAGGTATAGTGGACTCAAATGCCTTCTCTACACCATCAACCGCAGGCCTTGCGAACCGCTAATGCTAACAGATGCTCCATTTACCAGGTCAGGCCGCTTCTTGGGCCAAGCAAGCCTGGGTAAAACCCAGAATTAATTTACTCAAATGCCTTTAAACATCTTTGAACCAAAAATAAAATTGAATTATATACTTTAACACTATAGAACACAAATCGCCTTCATAATACTTGCAAGAACCTACAGTTTTGCAGTTTCATACTTAGATGTGTTCTATAAGGTGGTGTATGTAATTGAAGCTGAAAAGTGCAGTCCCTGGGAAGTAGGTGTGGCATGTGAGAGGGTGCAGTATCCGGGTGAAGAAGAGGCCGCAAATAAGCCTGGTGTTGGCGTAGTGGCTCGGGTGGTGGGCTTGGGATCCTAGGGTCCTGAGTTCAAATCCCGCTCAGTTGTTGAATTAATACCAGGTGGGGTTAACTCGACCTGTTATCCTTCCGAGGTCAGCAAAATGAGTGCCAGCTTGCTGGTATACTGTGTCTGAGTGGTGATCCATCCAGGATTGTGCCCAATAGCCAAGGAGACTGCTTCGGCAGCATCAAGGCTCTGCACAGATTAGGGTTCCAATGGATGGATCCTTCTGAGGTCGGCAAAATGAGTACCAGTGTACTGGTATAAATGGTTTATCAGTGCTGTTCCATGCCTGCAACCGCAGTGCGGTAATCTTCATTCTGATGAAGCAGCACTCATATGGAAGGAAGGAAATATGGCTACGTACAACGCCGATTGATGCTGCATTCTGTGGTGATCAATAAAGCCTCCCTCTCCTAGAATATGACTCAATGTCGTCTTATTACAATGTATAACGGTGATGTATAAGACTGCTTCAGTAATGCTAAAGTCCCGAATTTTTTTAAAACAATCTTTAAAATCATTATGCTATTAACATTGAAGTATATACCTGAACACTGCGCAGGGTATTGTATTATATGAGCTCTCTAATTTGAACATAGAATAGTGCACTGCTCATTAGCACCTGGAACATATAGCTTGCAAAGTGTATACGGTACTTTTAACTAAAGTATGGCTTTGTGGCATGATTTCCACATAGCTTTAAATATCCCACTGGCACATGTTTGAAATTGAGACTTTCAAATGGAGGCAGCTTTGATAAATATCAGCTTTCCCCCAGAGTTCAGCATCTTTGGGTGCAGCTGCAGCCTGTGCAGCCTAATGTTTGGTTGAACTGTCATGGTGAAGCAAGAGATAAGAGCTGGCAGTAACTGATAACCTGATTTGTGTGACATATGTCAAAACACAATGCACTTCTGGCATTGTAGTGGCATATGACATGAAAGGATGTCAAATAATTACTTAAGTGTTTGAACCACATTATTCAAAATTCGTTGCAGTTCTACTCAATCGTTCACTAATGAGGAATTAAATTGAATTATGTGTACAGTTCACTGTAACAGTGCAAAAGGCGTGAACACTCATGAGTTCTGGGTGTTAAGACGGTGTGAATTTTTCAGACATCACCTTGGGAACCACGGCCCTTGGGATGCTTAGAAAGTGGCCCAACCTTCTTTCGGCACCAAAGTTCACCAAACAGTTTGGATGTGCAACATATTACTGGGAGAACTTTCATTAGGATCCATAACTTGGCCCATCCCAAAAGCATATGGAGCAATCCTGGAAGGCAAAATGTCCTTCCTTGCAGGCATCTGGCTATTTGTTATTACCAGCGACACACGCATGACTTCATTCTGCTATTCTATTTTCCACTGCGTTTACAGAACAATTCCCATGGAATTTTCCCAAGTTCATGAGAGTTCTGAAGCTAAAACACTTCTCTGAGTTTGATACTTAAGACTTAATTGTTTTTTTTGTAAATAAATTACATAAAGTAACATTGGTATTGGAGGACAAATAGCAGGCTGAAATCAGCTACAACATACGCACACATTTCTCAGTGGCATTTAAATTCATCTCATGCATGTCAAGAATTTAGGCACATGGAATCCATAATCTCAGGTTGCAATTCTCTCGCTATGTCCACCAACCCTCTCATCTCAACACAACTTGCTGGAGCTCATAAGAAAAGCCATCTCGTAACACAGGTACATCCCAGCACACTGCATTTAGTCCAGTTTTCCTGTCAGTCAGTATACGGTCTTAATAAAACCTTAACAGTTTCAAGAGATGGAAAGCAGGGAATGGGAGATATGATTCACATACAGTACATGAGGCACGGTACATTACAATGCGAGGTGCATCATGATTTTGAATGCAGCCCGATCACACTGATGGCCAAAGCACCAGTGCACTATCAGAAGAGTTGCAGACTTGAGGTTGTGTGAGAAATCCTTGCTGTCCTTCTCATGAAACATCGATGTAGAGAGGATTTCGCTCTTATCATTTGGCAAGGTGGAGGCTGATACAAGCCAGAGCAGTGTAAGACATTGTATATCATCTCGCAAGACTGTAACACGACAGTCACATCATTGGCATTGCGGGAAAGTAAAAGACAGGCTTGGACCTGCAGTTTGCTTTTCGCCTTCCATGAAGATTTTATATATGTACCCTTTTAGGCTTATTGAGCCTTTGTGATCATGGGAAATGAGAAAAGTTCCTTTTCACAGTATGTCTTCTCATCCTTCTCCAATCTGGATGGTTTGTCATAGACATTTCATAACTATTTTATTTCCATAAATTCAATGCAACAATATGAAGCAAAGAGATATTTCTATTAATTCCCAAAGACATTAGCCCTAAAGGGAAGTGTGCAAGCTTGCATTTTAAGCATCAGTCTTAGACATATTGTATGTTTCAGCTTTTCAGTTTTTCATTGAGGATTGCTCTCTCGACAAGAATACTAGTATTTTGTATTGTCCTTTGTTTGTATATTTATTATCAACCACAGAAAAACACTACATGATGAATATATCTACTATTTCCATCACGTTTGACAAAGTGCAATTAGCAGTAAGTGATCCATGAACCATGCAGAGCAATTTCATATACGTTCCCCATGGTGATGTCACAGTCCAAGGGAAAAAGATTACAGTTAAATTATTATAAAATTGCATTGCTACATGTGTGTTGCATATCTAATCAAGAACTACAGCCTTTCTTTTGAGCTTTTTCCTTTGGGGCCTCAAAATGTATGCACAATCCTCTGTATATATAGTGCCACATTAAATCCTGCACAAGGTACTCTAATCGAGACTGAATGACAGCTGAGATAAGCTGAAATGACACTCAATTCCAGTGTAGAGAAATCCTCTTACAAAGAGTTATTTCTAATAACGATGTCACATTCCTAAGAAATCTAGTCAAGCTGCCTTTATCTCATGTGGCCTGTATGCATGATCTTAAGCTTCCTTGGTAAATCAAATGATTCCACCAAAAAGTAATTTGCTCTTAGTTTTGGGAAATTAAATGCTGACTTGGTATAGTACATACACTTAAATAACACTGGGCTGCATTTGAAATATTTTTTTCAGAGGTCGAGGTTTTCTCAACGGTTCACTTATGTTTTTTGCATGCTGAATTCAGAAATGTATCTAATTTCGCTCAATCAGGTCAAGTTTTTTTCAATTTTAAGCTATCTCAATTTTAAGGAAAAAAATAATCAAAATTTTTGTTTTTTTAATTAGCATTTTTTATATTCAAAATCAGACTTACATTGACAGAAAATGTACAAACTATACATATAATGACACACAAGTACACTTAATGTGGAAGAAAGTGCCTTCTCAATTACTTTCATTTCAATTTCTGAAAAATATAGATAAATCGTTGTTTCTGGCAACACCCAACTTCAGTCGCTCCAGCAGTCGCTGTTTTCCTTCGTCTTTTTAATGTTGAATTTCATGTTAACGGTACTTGTGCATCATTTTATATATAGTTTGTACATTTTCTGTCAATGTAAGTATGATTTTGAATTTTAAAAATGCTAATTAAAAAAACAAAATTTTGATTATTTTTTTTTTCCTTAAAATTGAGATATTTTATTGAGATATTCTTAAAATTGAGAAAATAAAAACTTGACCTGATTGAGCGAAATTAGATACATTTCTGTGTAAAAACTTGACCTGATTGAGCGAAATGAGATACATTTCTAAATTCAGCATGCAAAAAACATATAAGGACCGTTGAGAAAACCTAGACCTCTGAAATGACGCAGACCAGTGTAATCATTTATTTACACTCTACAATATTGGACAAATTAATGAGATATACAATAGATTCTATCAACTAATGGTTGATTAGAGTTTATTTACCATCCTGGGAAATGAAGTATGGTTGATGTTTGAAGCATTTGCCCTTTGTCAGAGCAAAAAGAGGGAATTTGGGTGGAGGGAGGTTTCTAAAGGAAGGGACAAGATCAAAGGTCAGAGGTCAAAGATCAATGACTAGAACAATGTTCAAATGTGACTGGTGGGAGGATTTACATAGACTTGCATAAAGCTTGAAAATTAAAGGGTTAAAGACTATAATGATCAAGGGTCAAAGAGAGTTACACCATTGATGATGGATTATAACAACAAAAGAAAATTGAAGAGAATAAATGCAGGTAGGTCAAACGAGAGGAGAGAGAGAAAAGAAAAAAATAGGGAAAAATCTAATATAACAAAAATAAATGTTCGAGTGATTTAAAAAATGCCTTCCTTGGAATAAAGTTCACGAAATGAAAAATGTTTTTAATTCAGTAGGGTGCTGATGTGCCAACATTGAAAATATATTTTGGTTCTTCGGGTTGTAGATCATAAATTCCAGTCATGTACGTTAGGTTAAATGGTTGGGGAGATTGAAGTGTTGAACTATCATGACATCCGTGCTATTAGTTCTGACAATCAATGTGTTCATGGAAATGATTAGTGATTCTTTGCCCTGCCTCCATGATGTAGAATTTGTTGAAGACAGTGCAGACGATACATTATATGCTGATACTGTAACTCCTCACAAAAAAAAAAAATTACCAACTTTTAAACTAGCTGTTAAATAAACTGCGGATTCACATTTCTGTTCAGAAATGCATGACTCGCATGTCTGCAAACAATGCATGATCGATTTGTTGGAGACGTCCTGATAGCAGGGGCTGCTCTTCAAGTTCAAGTTGGCTGAAAAACGGATCTTGTCATCATTCAGAGGGGTGCTATTCCTCATGTCAGATACAGGGTTGAGATAATTTTGCCCATAGTCATCCCTCTGACCCAATGGCAAAGTCCCAACTTTATCTTTATGGATGATGCCTTTCCACCCCATTCACTTGTTATTGCTGCACGACAGGACCACATCACTTGCATGGACTGGCTTGTAGGATTTCTGGATATATTTTTGATTGAACAAACTTGGGACATTCAAGGGACATGCGTGTTTATGGCCGCCAAGTCCACCCATATTCTCTTTATCAACTGGAAGTGATCCTGGTTGAAGAATGGCATGACATCCAACAACGAGAGCTGGATCGTCTAATTTGGTTGATGACGAAATGTGTAAAAGCTTGTATTTGGGGTTAAAGGTGGTCACAAACGTTATTCAAACCATTTCTGCAAATGTAACCATGTCTGATAATTTTAGAGTGGTGTCGTTGCCAATTTGCATGCTCATTTCAGACAGCCATATGTTCGCATGGCAACATAACTTTGGCTTCCACCGACATCATATTTGTTTAGGGAGTATACAGATCATTGTGCTCGTCCTCTTCAACCAAAATAAGAACACAAAAAAGAATGCAGGGCTCAAAACCTTTGTTACTTTTTTGAGGAGTATACAGGGATTTTCAAAAGTCTGGAATCATAAGAAATATTGTTTAATTTTCTTCTTTTTTGGAGAGTGTTCCTTTGAGGTGGATAAGACGTCGTGGACAATAGAACGGCCCTCACGTCGTCCAGATTTAATGCTATGCCTTTTTTCTTTGGGGATACATGAAATCAGTGGTTTATACCACAAGACTACGTACTATTGAATATATGGAGCAGAGGTGAGAAACCTTCATCATCTGAGGGCCATGATAGCTATTGTTAAACTTGTTGTAGGCCGGATATATGCTTAGCGATTTGTTAGTAATTTAAACAGTACATATGCAGATAAGTAATTAATCACTCTGACCTGTTACTGCACGTACAAAAAATTATTATAATGCAATTAAACATCCTGATTCCTGATGCAAACTAAACAAAAGCAGTGTAGGAAATCATATACTCATACTAATAATATTCTCATACAAGTACTCATAGCAATTTTAAAGTACCATACCTAATGTGACTTCTGAGATTGCTTCCTTTTAACTAGTCTCCATGTTGGGCAGAATACTTGTTACTATTCTTAAGTTATTTTCAAGGTGTTTCTGTGTTAACCTAATCGTATTTTCGTCTTTGTGAACTTTAAGCGAGAAAAAAACTGTTCACATCGAGGTAAGTGCTCTCAAAAAGTGGAGCAACTTTCCACGCATAGGCCAACGATTGCGGGAAGTCTTCTTTGAGTAGGAGAGCCTTGTAAAAGTCAACTGTGTTCACGTTGTTAAACTTAAGCTTGAGTTCATCATTTCAATTAAGTTCAATAATCTCCATTTGCAAGAGTTCTGGAATATAGTCAACAACAGCAGAGAATGATGAAGCAAAAATCTGCATACTGTACTTGATTGCTGAACACTAAAGTCAGCGAATCTCTTCGAAAAAGTGATGCTCAATGATGACAACTCTTCTGCATAAGACACCTTGTCAACCCTCTCATGATGGTTGGTTAATGAAATGAGAAGTCACAGGTGATGTCTTTTCTTAACTGACTTTTCCACAAACAAAGTTTGGCTTGAAATTATTTTCCATGACTGTGCAATAAATTTACCAATTGACCTTGAACTTGTAACTTTGCATTCAGTTCGTTCAAGTATCTTATAATATCCACTAAGAATGCAACATTGCAAAGCCACCAATCACTTTTCAATTCTGCAACTGATTTTCTCTTAATTTGCATGAACACAAGCACTTCGTCTTTCAAAATCACAAAAGCATTTCAGCATATTTCCCTTATGAAACAAACATATTTCGCAGTAGTAGGTGAGATCTTCAGATCCTTCAGGAATGCTTGAAATTGTCTCAGAATAAGTCCTCGAGCTAAGTCAATAAAATTAATGCACGAAATAACTGAGGACATTATATCTTTAATTACCCCCCATTGGACTTTGTCTGAAACGAGAGATTATGGATTTGGATCCGATTTTCGTGTGCATATGTGCGTGCATCCGCAACCATATCTCGGACATGTACGGACCAATTTTATTTGTACTTGGCACAAAGATAGCACATGATGGTATATATATATATAGACATCGTTTTGTTTCGCGATATCATCGAAGATGGCCGACTGGTGGCCATTTTAGTTATAAAAAGCCCGATGTCGAACACATCCTCAACCATTTCTCGGCCATACATTTACCGATGTTGTTCAAACTTGGCACACAGATAACGAATGATGGCTTACATAAGCACGTCAATTTTTTTTTCGAGATCAGATTTAAGATGGCCGACTGGCAGCCATTTTGTTCCTTAAAAGTTTCCCCAATCATTTCTCAGACATGCATGGTCCGATTTTGTTCAAACTTGTCACATGTCACAAATGTTCTTGTATATCACATGACCACTCAAGCCAGTTGCGCATACACATACATCTTGAAAATATGGACTCGCCCTTTAATTTCATACAGCAAAATTACGAAAACCACAGTGGCTGTGACATTTTATATCTTTTTCTCCTTGTTTTGATAGATTTTGAACACAAACTATGCTGATGTATAATACAGTGGAAGATAACTAGTTGAGATGTATCAATGTTCAGGGATGTTTTTTATTTTTATTTTACTCGAACGATCAAACCTTACTGCTCACTATAGTCGGTGTGCAATCAGTTAAAATACCACATAGTTTTTCAAAATTCAATGAAAACCTGTCTAGAGTACATTTCAGCATTTGTAATGTGTCATCTCCATTTGTGTTGCCTTTCATAGCTTGCAGAACCAACCTTTCTTCAGTAATGCTGAACTCTGCATCAACTCCACTTACAAATATTTCTAATTGAGCAGTATCAGTTATATCAGTATTTTCGGCAAGAGGCAGTGAAAAGGTCTCACATCTTCTGCTGCGGTTATTCAGGCTTTGCTCAATATCACCAGCGATATCGATCAATGTGATCTGGCATGGTTATACGTGAGCAACTAATGCCATGAAGGTCTTGTCTTTTTTATTGACACTTTTTTCACGTTTACCACTTCACTGATATATTCCTTTACAAATGCAGCACCTGAAAATGCTTTTACTTTTTGTGCAGTCTTCAAACTTAATGCATAACTAGCACATACAATGTTTTCTGTGTCCGTACTTTATTTAATGAAAAAGTATTTGTTGTGCAAAAACACCTTCTTCGGTGTTTCAATATTATTCAGTCTTGCTTGATCTTTAATCTTCATATCTTGCATGTTTTGAGGGGTAATGTCTCTTCAGTGTGTATTCTACAAGAACAAACACTGACTCTGAACATATATCAGGGAAATGAGCATTCTTCACAAGAACAAAGTACTCACTTGTCCACCTTTCCAACCATGGCCAATGATAAAACAAAATATTCATTAGCTATTTCAGGTCAGGTCAGGTATGGGAGCATGGCCTGAGCAGCATGTCGCTGTGTCCATTTTCCGTCGGAACTCCAGTGGCCTCCGTCTGGCCATCTCCCAGGCAGATGCCTGGCCCATCCCATCTCCTTGTGATGCTGATCAACCTGCTGCAACCACGAGGAACGTGGTCGGCCCATTGCCTTCCTCCACTCACGAGGCTCCCTCACTGAGAGAATCTGGTGAGCAGGATCAGCATCAGGAAAACGAGCCACATGTCCATACAGCCACAGCTGATGCTCACGCACTATGCAGGTAACAAATCTCATTTGAGTCTCAGCAACCTCTTGTTCAACACAAAGTCCAACCAGTGATAGCCAAGGATTCTCCGAAGAGACCTGGTACCAAAGGAATTAAGTCTCCGTCTCAGATCCCTGGACAGAGTCCAAGTCTCACATCCGTAGAGCAAGACTGGAAGCACCAAGGACCTGAAGACTCGGACTTTCATCCTCCTGCGCAGGTACTGACAGTGCCACACCCCATGATCCAGTGAACGCATGACTCCCCAGGCCTGACAAAGAGGTTTATTAACCTCTGGCTCACAGCCAGCAGAGATATGAATATCACTGCCAAGGAAAGCGTCCAAGGTGTCATTGAAAGTCTGGATCTTCATTTTGACCAAGAAACCCGTAATCCCAGCAGCTCCGACTCCTCTTTCGGCACCTCGAGGGCCCCCAAAAGGATATCCAGAGTCTCTGCCAAGATGACTGCATCATCTGCGAAATCAAAGTCAGAGATATTGACATTCCCAAATGATGCACCGCAGCATGATCTCTCTGACATCCTTCCCAGAATTCAGTCCATAAAAGTGATGAAAAGTGTGGGGTCAGTGCACACCCCTGACGAATGCCAGTAACAACTGGAATCTAGAAGGGCACTTAGTAGAGTGCCATACCTCCACCATGCAATGCCTGATCCACGAGAACATATCAGGCCCAATACATTTTGAAGTATCAAGCGATGTATTATTTTGGCCCCATCTCTCAATGGTGAAGAATCAGTTTAATATTAAATAATTCTCATATCCAGATTAGGATTCAGATCTTCACCAAAATCGAATCAATTCGTCCTTGCAATACAGCTAACGTGTCCCCCAAGTTTCGTCCGAATCCGTCCAAAACGTTTTGAGATATCGTGCTATATATCATTTTTGGCCCTATCTCTCAATGGTGAAGAATAATTTTAATATCCTATTCGTCGGATCCGTATCCAGGTCTTCACCAAAACCTAATCAGTTCGTCCTTGTCACACCCCAACCTGTCCAAAAATTTTCATCCGAATCCGTCCAAAACTTTTTGAGATATCCTGCACACAAACAAACAAATGAAATTGCTCATTGAGCAAGGAAGTGCTGTAATAACTTTTTTTTTTGTATACCTTGGTCGAGGCTCGTATGAGAGCTAACACACAACTCACAGCAAGGAGGCATGAGACAAGAGGGGCGGGAGTGGAAGGGACAAAACAGTGGGGAACAGACACATTAGGTGAACTGTGGAAGGGAGAGGGATGGGGATGGGACGGGGAACATGGCGAAGAGAATATGGACATTTCAGGGACTTTCAGGAAGGAAAGCAGGAGAAATGAAGGAAGTGGGCTTGGGTGGATTATCGAGGGTAGAAAAGATCGAGGATTTGGATGGGGGAAGATAAGAGGTGGTGGTGAACAGCTGTTTTGAAAGCCTGGAGGGAAGAATGGGAAAGAATAGAGTGAGGAAGTTTATTCCAAAGGCGGGAAAAAAGAGGAATGAAAGAGTGAAGATGAGCAGTGATTTGTGATTTTGGTAGTTTTACCAGAAGGGGGTTGTTGGCGGACCATGAGTGCCCTGTGGAAATGTGGTGGGGACAAATCGCAGAGAGAGCAGGGGGGCCAAGGCTGGAGAGGAGTCGGTAGAAGACAGAAAGACCACCGACCAACCTGCGGTGATTGAGTGAGAGGCCAAAAGACTCAGCTTCATTGCGGGAGATGCCGATGATCTTAAATGCTCTGGTTTCGACAGCGTGAAGCCGAGAAAGGTGGGAGGCAGGAGCACCAGCCCAGAGGGGAGAGCAGTACTCCATCAGGCTACGGACAAAAGCTTTGTCAGTGGTCAGGAGCTCAAGAGGGCCGAGGAAGGACTGAGCACGACGGAGGATTCCCAGTCGGCGACTGGCTTTTGAGGCGAGGTTGGAAATGTGACTTTCCCAGGAAAGGTCATGGCAGATAGTGAGACCTAGAAGCTTGAAAGAAAAGACTTCTTCCAGAGGATTGTTGAGAAAGTGGATGGGGGGGGGGTTTTGTAAACGGTCCTTTCGAAGAGACATAGTGAGAGTGTGAGATTTGTCTGGATTGAAAGACATGTTCCACGTGTTGGACCAGTTTGTGATTTTATCCAGATCTGCAGTGAGCGAAGAAGCTGCTGCTTGCCGGTCTGAGGGATGACAGATGGTACGGCAGAGGGTGGAGTTGTCGGAAAAGAGAAATAGAGGATTTTCCAGAGAGTCCGAGAGATCATTGATGAAAACCAGAAAAAGAACAGGGCCCAAAACGCTACCTTGAGGAACTCCAGCCTGCACAGGTAGAGGGGATGAGAGAACTCCATTTAGGGCCACACGTTGACTGCGACAGGAGAGGAAGTCTGCGAGCCATGAGTGGAGATGGCCTTGAATACCATGGGAAGAGAGTTTGGTGAGTAGGGCAGGGTGCCAGACTGTGTCAAAAGCACGTGTCATGTCAAACTTTGTCATATCTCCATGATCTCTGAAAAAACAAAAACCGGGAAATCAATTTGGTTCTTATAAGTCGATGATGCTACTGTTTAATGAGTTATAGCACTTCGTTTGGTCATGATCATAACTTGGAAGTCAATCGAGCTTGAAAAGGCGTTTTAATGGCAATTTGAAAATTTTGACCCGACCCCCCCTGACATTCGACCCCCCGACCGCTAAGAAGGATGTGGGTGTGACACCCCAATGAGACATATGGTTGGATGCAGAATTGGAAGATTCACATTTTGGATTTAGTTTGAAGTTGATACGACCATTTTAGTGGATGTTATTGTGAAAATAAGAATTTCGGTTTTTTGGTGACCTTGACCTTGACCTTTGACCTAGATTCACCAAAACGACAAGTGTCTAAGTTGGACCATGGCCGACGTCTGTACCCAGTTTGGTCATGATCGCTGAAACGGTGTGGCTGCTACAGGGTAAACAAACACACAAACAAACAGACAGACAGACAGACACACAGAATGACACAAACAACCGACCAACATAATTGCTGAAATCCGAAGGATTCTGGCAATTAACAAACAGATCGAAAGGGGTGAAAACATAAACTCCTTCACCTTCGTTGGCGGAGGTAATAAGTCGGAGATGGTCTCACCACATTTCACAGAACCCTCAGTACCAGAGTTTATTTCAGACATCAGATTGATCAGTTTTGGTGGCACCCCACGAAGACCAAGAATCCTCCAGAGGGCATCCCGATTCACTGATTCGAACGATTCACTGAATTGAACAGAGATCAACATAGGCTGCAACCAGTCCCTGTGCTGAAACTCTCGTCTGCATTCGGTGAGGACCCGAAGGGCAAGGATACGGTTAATCGTTGACCTCTTTGGTGTAAAGCCTGACTGCTCTGGGAGCTTGTGCTCAAGCAGATGGTGGTGAAACCTATCGAGAATTATCCGAGCAAAGACCTTGCCCGGCACTGAGAGCAGTGTCACCCCTCGGTAGTTGTTGCAGTCCTGGTGATCACCCTTCCTTTTCCAGAGAGGGACAACAAGGCCCCTCTTCTAGGCAGTTGGGATGATGCCTGTGTTCCAGGCAGAGCACAGAACTGCACGCAACGACACGAGTGCAGCATTTCCACCAGCCTTGAGAAGTTCAGCATGGATTCCACAGATCCCTGGAGCTTTGCCCCATTTCAACTGGTTCACCACAGCCCGTGTTTCCAGAAACGAAGGTGGATCACAGTTGATTGGAGGGTCAGCAATAGGGATGGTAAACACCCCTGACATCTAACTCAACAGCTGGTGGATCAGCCTGGTACAGCTGCTCAAAGTAACCAGCCCAGCGGGCCTTCACTTCGGACTCCTCTGTCAAGAGTCCACCACCCTCTGCTCTAACTGCAATTCAATGAGGGACGGGCTTGGATGAACGCAATGTGCGAATTCCCTGAGAAGGAGGACGAGAATCGCTTGACCACAGGTGATGCTCTACCCCCTCACAGATTCCTCAAACATAAGCCTCCTTGTCCATGCTCAGCACATGTGTAGTTTTATGTCTCAATGCCCTGAATAGCTCAGCTCTGCCATTAAGACTGGCCCTTCAACTCTCATAAAGGGTATCCAGTGTGTCTTGAGAGACAAAATTCTTCTTAATTCTCCAGTGAGTTCCAAGACTCACACTGGCAACATCAAGGATGGTGGTGGTCTTGAAGGCACTCCACAACTCTTCAAGATTCTCCAAAGCACCGAGACCCCCCACAACCCTCCCCATCCAAATCCCCACTCAGCCTGTTTGCAAACTACTCAGCTGCCCTTTCATCCTTGAGGTTGCCAGCATCGAGCCGAGGCTGGGATAGTACCATTCTCTTGGATTTAAGCTACAATTTCAGATTTGCTACCACAAGCCTGTAGTCGGTATTGAGGATCTGAGCACGCTGTTGGACCCTGCAGTTCTGGATCATCCTTCGGTGACCATCAACGAGCACATGGTAAATCTCCTTTGTCACACCACCAGCGTTGGAAATACCAAATCGAGCGATGAGTCTGTGGGTGCTGAAAGCATGAACCAATCACCCTAAGTCCATGACTTCTTGCAGTCAAGGAACTCAGTACTATTCTGGCTCACTGTTCTCGACCCATGAGAGCCAACACATATCATAACTATCCCTATCCATTCCAGCCGATGCACTGAATTCCCCCAAGACTTGAAGAGTGTCTCGGCTGGGGCACTGATCAATCACAGACTCGAGCGTGGCGTAGAATGCGTCCTTCACGGTGAGATCACTCGCCTCAGTTGGAATATATACAGAGACCAGGGAAACGACACCGAAGGAGTGATGAATCCTAAGTCTCATCATACGCTCGTTAACCGGTGTTAGCTCAATTATCATTGGAGTCAGCTAATTGGGCATAGCTACAGCAACTCCTTGGGCATGGTCACAATCAGAGTGACAAGACCAATAGTAAGTGTAACCATTTGCCATGATCTCACCACAATCCGGTCTCCGAACCTCAGAGAGAGCTGCAATACCGATGTTCAAATGCTTGAGCTCAGATGATAACAGACAGGTGATCATCCTCTCTTTTGGATAGGACATTCCAGGCACCCGCCCAAAGGGACCACCTCAGGTTAACCCAAGGAGACCGCCGTCTGGTGGATGACACTCAGCACCACCCCGACATACTACCGCAATCTGACCCGAGAAGGTTACCCCGTGGTTTTCCTCTTATCATCTCGGAGTGGAGGTTCCGAAGGCTTTTTTTTTCTTGTGTTTTGCGGAGTGAAGGATTTTACGGTGGACGGAGTACAAATCCTGCCACCAACCTCCTTATAAAAAGTAACCCAACTGGAGGAGGACGTCCGCAGACACAGTTGGGCACTAGATACGGATGAGCTCACGAGGAGCTCCTCCGCCCTTTGACAGGTTTTGTTTTTAATGATGCTGAGTATCCATATCATGCTCCCTCCTCACCAGAAAACCTGGTGAGGGAGACGGTTTAGTCACTGACAACCCAACCATGACACAGGTTAGTACAGGTTTACATGGTACCTCTAGCAAGTCACAGATCTAATCTGACTTGACCTGAAATAGCTATTTCATTGATTATTATATCACAATGTTCAGATTTTTTTTAAGGATTTTTTTTCCAGGTGATGGTTTTAAAGGTAATGTTTCTGTAAGAATCATTTTGCCGTGCCTGGATGGGTTTGAGGGTTGTAGAGTCGCGGCTGAAACCCGAATCCTATCCACGTTCCTCCTGATTACTCCATTTTTTGCTCTTTACTTCTTTGGGTTCCTTCTTGGTCTTCTGTTTCATTATGTTAGTTCCTTATCCTCACAAATTCCTATCACGTTTAAAATGAATGAGGTGCTTGCGAAAGAAAATCGACGTGTTTTCAGGATAATTCTGTACCCATTTGAAGTTTTCGGCAGTGATGTTCTTACCTTGACCGAGAGTATACGAGGATTTTAATTCCTGGAAATGGAATTGCAAAGTGCTGGGACAACCTTCTTGCAAATGACACGTCTCATCAGACTGATTTGAAGTCTGAATGGTTGCTGTCCAAATGGTGGAGCCCAAGGAACTGATTATGGAACAGACTTTTATTTATTTATTATTTAACCGTAGGCAGGCTGAGAGGATGAATATAACAGATAACCATGTGAATATGTAAGCCTGTAATGAACAGTAGTGGCCAGGTGAATAACCTAGGAGGTGACATTTCGACATTTGTTTGCAGCATCTGATGCTTTTATTGTTATTGCCACCGTATGCCACCGAGTATAGAAATATTACCGGACAAAATACCTGCTTGAAGCAAATCAAAAAACATCCGGTTGTATATTGAAAGTGAATGCATTGTGAGTTGTGAGATATCTCAAAAAGTTATGGATGCATTCTGAAAAAACTTGGTGGACAGGTTGGGTGTGTGGCAAGGATGAATTGATTAAATTTTGGTGAAGAAACGGATCCGGATATGAGTTCAAAGTTTTAAATTTTTTGTGCGATTCATCACCAATGAGAGATGAGGCCAAAAACGATAGAAAGCTTAACATATTGAGATTTCAAAAAGTTTTGGAGAGATTATAACAAACTTGGTGGATGAGTTGGGGAGGTTACAAGATCACACTGATTAGATTTTGGTTCAGGTCCGGATTCAGATCCTACTTATCAGTGGGATACAAAATGTAAACTGTTCAGCCTGGCGGAGGTATGCACTCTCCCGAGTGTCGTTCTAGTTTATGTCATTTAATTGATAGCTTTCATTATAGAAAAGCAAATTATTTGAGGCCTTAAAATCTCTGCAGGACTTAAGTTTGTTGGAGTTTGAGGGGTTGGAGAGGGGTAGGAGGGGACGGGGTGAGTGAGAGTTCGGTGCAGTTAATGAGGCAATAAATGATTATGTGCTGCATGTGTACATAATAATTAAATGGTTCATAGGTTGTATAAATTAAACATCTTCAATAAGGAATATATTTTTGCTTTTGAAGGAGTTTACATGACCTTTAAAAATTAAATAACAAGTTGGATAACAAAACAACAAGACAACATTTAATAATGCAGAGTCTTGGAATGTAGATTACAGTATATCGAAGAATGATCGAACCATGTATGCATTGAAGTATATCATAGTACAGACACTTATATAAAGTCACTGACAGATGGATTACAACAGCCTTTCCTGTCCCTTGAAGAACAAGTTAGGCTAAAAGGCTGACCACAAAATCAACTTTAAATGTTATTTAGCAAACAATAATTATATCAATGAAAGGTACAAATAAGAGGTTACTGCATCAGTACACCAGTCTGTATACGAAATACAATTTAAATCCTGTAATGTATATGAATTATATATTGAATCATAACTGGTACATGATTATTATGCTCATGAGTCCCCTACTGGTTTCACTGAAAGGGACTATTTAGGTTTGCTCTAAGTCTGTCAGTCCATCCCACCTGTGGTTTTCAGACTTTTTTTTTCCCCATACCCTTTAACACATTCCACTGAAACTTGGTACATAGCTTTATTATGATAAGTTACAGAACAAGTTCGAGTTTCAGAGCATTTCGTCAATTTTCACAGGGTTATGCCATTTTTAAAGTTAGAAAATATCACATAGTACACATTGGTCTTTTTTCAGCTACCCTGACTCCACCCCAGTGTTTTACACCCATTGGCTGGAGAGCTAGCCTGACCCCACACCGACAAAATGCAGTAATGCACCACCATTGCATGAAACAGCACAGATCGGCAGGTCTTTAGGCCTGGCTGTTCATCCATGGCCCAGTGAAATTGGAATGATCCCAAGAGTATAACCACGATGTATTTTCCATACACCTAAGCTAGTCCCCCCCCCCCCAACCCCCGCCAATCTGCTTTCTCAATATGTCCTTTCATTCCTCTGGAGTTCCTCTGGAAGAAGTCCTTTCGTTCAATCTCCTGGGTCTCACTATCTGCCATGATCTTTCCTGGGAAAGCCACATTTCCAATCTGGTCGGCGACTTGGAATCCTCCATTATGCAAAGTCCTTCCTCAGCCTATCTGAGCTCCTGACCACATACAGAGCTTTCGTCCACAGCCTGATGGATAATTGCTCTCTCCTCTGGGCTGGTGCTCCTGCCTCTCACCATTCTCGGCTTCACACTGTGGAAACCAAGGCATTTAGGATCGTTGGTATCTCTCGCAGTGAGGCTGAGTCTTTGGGCCTCTCCCTCTCTCACCGCAGGCTGGTCGGTGGTCTTTCTGTCTTCTACCATCTCCTCTCTGGTCTCGCCCCCCCCCTCCTCTGCTCTGTCTGCGATATGTTCCACCCATATTTCCGTTGGGTGCTCAAGGTCTGCCAGCAACCCTCTTCTGGTAAAACTCCCAAAATCACGAATCACTGCTCACCTTCACTCTTTCATTCCTCCGTTTCCCACCTTTGGAAGAAACTCACACACTCTCTTCAATCCCATTCTTCCCTCCAGGCCTTCAAAACAGCTGTTCAGGCCTAAGTCACATTTGCTCTACGGTGAGGATATGGCGGCCGTACGCCCTCTGAATTGACAGAAACATGCGGCAGCCGCAGAGTTTCTGCGGTGGCCTCAGGGTGGCCCTACGCCATTTGGCTATCTTTTACAGGCCGTAAGGTCGCTGTGGAATTATAACGCGGAGTTATAACTTTTTTCATTTCTATGTTCGCCGTAGCAATTCGGCAAGCCAAAAAAAAAACAGGTAAAAAAAAAAAAATTTACCCATTCGTTACCGTCCGGCTGGCCGCACATTCGCCTTAGGGCACCCCTGCGGTCTCCCTGCGGTCACCTTGAGGCTACCTTGCATCTGCCTTGAAAATTCTATTGCTGCCGCAGGGCCCCCTTAAGGTCACTGTGCGACATCAAACCAAAGACCGTACGGCAACCCCACGTTTTCGGCCTCCACAATTTCTAAGACCTAAGGCCTAAGTCACATTTGCTCTACGGTGAGGATACGGCGGCTGTATGCCCTCTGAATTGACAGAAAAGTGAGGTGGCCGCAGATTTTCTGCGGTGGCCTCAGGGTGGCCCGATGCCATTTGGCTATATTTTACAGGTCGTAAGGTCGCCGTGGAACTATAACGCGGAGTTATAACTTTTTTCATTTCTACGTTCGCCGTAGCAATTCGATAAGCCGAAACAAAATAACTGATTAAAAAAAGAACCCACTCGTTACCATCCATCTGGCCGCATGTTCGCCTTAGGGTCCCCCTGCAGTCCCCCTGCGGTCACCTTGCAGGCACCTTGTGTCTGCCTTGAAAATTCTATGGCCGCCGCAGGAACGCCATAAGGTCACCGTGCGACATCAAATCAAAGACCGCACGGCAACCCCACGTTTTCGGTCTCCACAATTTATAAACACGCCGTGCGGCTCTCCGAAAAATAAAAACATATGTGACTGCTACATTGTGTGATCGTGGAAATACTGCGGCCGCCGTATAATTGCTCGTGGCCGTAGATTTTGGAGACCCACGCCGCCGTGGCAAATGTGACTTAAGCCTAAATACGCTGTGCGGCTCCCCGAAAAATAAAAACATATGTGACTGCTACATTGTGTGATCGTGGAAATACTGCAGCCGCAGTATAATTGCAAGTGGCCGTAGATTTTGGAGACCCCACGGCCGCTGTGGCAAATGTGACTTAGGCCTAAATACGCCGTGCAGCTCCCCGAAAAATAAAAACATATGTGACTGCTACATTGTGTGACCGTGGAAATACTGCGGCCGCAGTATAATTGCTGGTGGCCGTAGATTTTGAAGACCCCATGGCCACCGTGGCAAATGTGACTTAGGCCTCACCACCACCTCTTATCTTCCCCCATCCAAAACCTCGACCTTTTCTACCCCCGTTAATCCACCCCAAACCCACCTCCTTCAAATTCCCTGCTTTCCTTCCTCAAAGTCCCTGTAGTGTCCATCTTGTGTACCCTGTCCCATCCCTTTCCCATCCACAGATCTCCTAATGTCTCTGTTCCCCACTGTTTTGTCCTTCCCTCTCCTGCCCCTATTGTCTCATGCCCTCCTTGCTGTGCGTTGTGTGTTCGCTCTCATATGAGCCTTGACAATGTATACAAAAAAAATTAAAATGCTGTATGCATGTGTTTGCTTCATGTATAATGTATATACATCGGGTTATTATTAATATTAAATAGGAAAAGCTGAGAAAGGAACAAAACACGGTGAGTTAGGTTCTTCTTCTTCATTTTGGTTCCAGTATTGGCTCGAGCATGTACTAAAGCATGCACTTAATTTTATCTCCTGTTTGTTATCTTGTCTTTATTGGTTTCTGGTCCACAAAAGATATCAGTCAATGAAAATTGCTTTTCCTTTTATTTTGCCGAACAGACCCAAACATGGTGGGTTAAGAGTTTATTTTTCTTCTTCATTTTGGGGTCTGGTATTGGCTCAAGCGTGCGTTAAACGCAAACAAATCTATACCTTCCAAACATCCCTAAAAACCAGGAGGAGAATGTATTCCAAAGCAATTCTCACTCTTGTTTTAATTGTTTTGTTTTTCATTCTATAAGCACAATTTTATAAGTGTTGTTAGTTTAGAAACATTTGTGACGTTATGTTCATCTTTGGCAAGGAGAACGTGCATTTTTAGCAAGACATTATGCGTTGATTGATTTATCATTCCTGCTGAAAAAACATAACAACCATCAACCATCACTTCATGTAAATCACATGCTCGTCTCCAATCTGTCCAAAACAGTCAACAAACCATAATTAGTGTACCACATGTGATAATAGATTATGAGTTTTGTTTTCAGACAAAGGTCCCAGGTTCTTCTTTAGCTCTGTTTAGATTTTGACCACGTATGAATCCAAAAGAATATTTAAAGAAATGTTTA
>NC_140972.1:64557713-64560213 GCF_056783735.1 Eptatretus burgeri | reverse complement strand
ATATAATTGTTTTTTTGTTTATATCGTTTTACATTTATATATATTTTTTGTACAAAAATTACATACAAGGAAACTTTCAGGGTTTTTTTTAAAAAATAGGCTTCAAGGCTCGTGGCTCATGGAGTATCTGCGACACAAATCAGGCTCACATGTAAGTTCTCTGACAACATCGTTTCGTGATAACGTTGCTCACCGATATAGTCCGTCGGTCAATGTAAAAAAAACAAATTTTCATATAGAATCTTGGCAACTGTGTTTTAATTCCATCTAAATACATCACTGATCAGAAAAAATGTTGTTGCCAGTTTTTCTGTGTGATCCCAGGGTCATTTTTGGTACAAAATAAACTTTGGTGTGAAAAATGAGATAATATTTGACCAAAAAATTAGTTTCTTTAGTAAGTATACCGTGTGACCCCTTAAAATGATCAGGGTGATCCAATCCACTATGAGAGTATGTTTCCATATAGTCATGAGTCCCTGTGTGTGAATATTGTGCAGTTAAATGCTATTAATGTATAATTCTTCACTACAAGTACCAGCACATGGAGTCTCAAAAAGATGAGCATTTGAAAGTGACATGAGTGTGACAAAGTGACAAAGTGACTTGTCATGAGTGACATCATACTCTAGCAGCTGCTTCTCGATGTTCAGAGACTCCAGCTTCACTAGGAATGCCTGGTGTGCCCTGTGGACGTCCTGGTTGGCCCTGCATGCATCAGTCAATTTCTCTGCTGCTGACCGTAGGGAGTCACGCACTGCAGGATGGTCTTCCAGGGATGCACTCGGAGGTCGAACAGTGCTTGCAGTGTTACTTGGTGAGCTTGAAGAGCCCTGTTGTGATGGTTGCCATTGATAATCTGGGTCACCATGACACTGCTGTACAGGTCTGCTTCCTGCCACACCTCATCAAGGCCGCTCCCCTCAATTGTCCTGCCCAAGCACCGCAGGACACGTAGCGCAGTGTGAAATGCACCAGGGCATAGTACCCACTTGTTCTTGTACTGCGGGTCAAGGTATTCAAGCTTGAGTGCCCTCTTGTACTGGTCCATATCCATGGTTGCTACCAGTTTGCTGTCTGGTCCAGTCACGAGATCATTCACTCTTGACAGCTGATCCAGTGCGGTGACCAAAGTGGTCCATTCATGGGCTGCAGCGTTGATGATGGGAAGTCCAAAGGCCTGGTCCACTACTGTGGGAGCATCCACGGGCAGTGGGATATGTGTGACTGAATTGTAGGCAGACCAAACAGTTACAGGCTGTTCTCTATCCATCCTGTCAGCTGTGGGTTCTTCTGGTTCACCTTCCTCTGTTGGCGGTGTTTCTGGGCCAGGCTCATGAGTCGTAGCTGGGACGTATTCATCTGCAACTTACGAAACAAATGCAATAATTAGGTGACACCAGTGGCGGATCTACGGGGGGGGGGGGCGCGGGCCCGACTCCCCCTACAGGCCCCCACGCCCCCCATACAGGCCCCAACCCCCCCCCCACAGACCAAAAAAATGCCACATTTTCTCACATATACACTCCAGCTTTGCTAGAGATTCTGCTGAGCCTCAAGCAGGCCACAGAAACGAATTTCCGGGTGCCTATTTTTCAAAACTTTCTGGGGGAGGACCAACAGACCTCCCTCACGGACTTCGCGCCTTCGGCACTCATGAGTCGGTCCCGACGCCCCCCCCCCCCCGCTTGAAATTTCCTAGATCTGCGTCTGCAGCCCAGTATGTTACCTAAGATCATAAAATATCAGTTGTTAGTGGAATTAGTGTAGTATTTTGTATTATTAAATTTTTAAACAATCCAACCATATTTTGACTCTGAGGGCACAAAATACCTTAAGAAAAAATTGGCAATATTTGTTTTCGTATTTTACTAGATAATTTGGATGAATTGAAATACATTTAAATGCATTTGCCAAAAGTCTGGCTCCCCGAAAATTGAAAAATATTTTCACGGCAACTAAAAGTTTTTTTTCATACTTTTGCTCAGAAATCACCCCGGGACCAAATAGAAAAACTGGCAACATGTTTTTATGTCCTAAATACTATTTAGAGGAACTTAAATGCATTTGCCAAGATTACATACAAAAATATGACAAGATTTAATTTTTTTACATTGACCCATGGACTAATAGGGGAACAATTTTCAAACAATGTCACGACATTTCGACATAAGGTGGTAGTATCTGTCACTGCATTTTTATTGTGATGTGAATGTCCGCTAAACCTTTGTCTTTATTCAGCAGCCACCCTGTGAAACCACACTCTTTTTTTAATGAAGTGAATTTCTGCTAAACATCACGACGTAGAGGCATTGTGGAGGTGGATTCTGCTCCATTCTCCTCCGCACAATATTCCCCCTCCCCACCCCCATCATTTTCCCTCACGCTCCACCTCCACAAGCTTCATCCACGACCATCGTCGGTGCGTACAATGCTGTACTGTACTCGACTTTACATGTTACTTTGTTATTATTTATATAATGCTTTTATTTATTTATTT
>NC_140972.1:64532713-64552713 GCF_056783735.1 Eptatretus burgeri | reverse complement strand
CAATTAAACTGCCTTGGCAGCCCGATGTGCCTTTATGGCGTGAAAGGAATGGTAATATTATTGTTATTATTTAATGAGTCATGCATATAATTGTGTCATGATATCTTAAAATTCCAAAGAAAAATGTTGGAAATGTGTAGAGGCGTATTTCCACCACTGTGTGATTTGGGTTGGCCTGTTTGCTGTTCACATCTGAGCAAATAGCTCATAATGTTTAGATCTCAGTTTGAAAATCCCATTTACTTAACAATGTTGATTTGTTCGTGATCTACTAATGACCTAATTAATGTAAAAGTTCAATGATGTCCTTAATGTACTTGTCCGACACGTGATATGTGCACCAGCTGCCCAATGAGACAAATAAATTTGAGCAAAATGTACTCCTTTCATGGCATTGCTTTCAGAGGTTTTGACGTGTGAACATATTGTAATGCACCTCTGTTTTAACACGTTGCATCATCTCTAGGGTGGTACTCTTATAATTGTGAGCTTAGTCACTTGGATGAGTCAAGCAGACAACTGTTCTCTTAACCTACCAAATAGTTTATTTAGAGCATACTTGCACTATGGAAGCAAATGTGTAACACCACCGAAATTATCAATTAAAAATTGATTATAGATGTAGAGCAGAAACTAAACAACGCAGAGTAATAAATAACTAATGATATTCAATACTAATAAGTGTGTGTGTGTGTGTGTGTGTACGCATCATTCATAAAGCATGACATTCTCTCTGTGAACTCCCCTACCCCCACCCCTCGCTCTCTCTCTCTCTCTCTCTTTGTCCCATCCTCGGTCTACTCCCTCCAAATATAGTGCAGCGCCCTCCTCCCACACCTCTCCCCCCTCTATCTCTGGACTTATCTGGACAGTGGTTATGTGCGGGCGGTGCTTGTCTCCAGACACGTCCGAGCAGTGCTCATTTCCTGATGAGTCCAGGCAGTGCTCATTTCCCAACTAGTCTGGGTGGTGCTCGTCTCCCAATGCATCCGGGCGGTGCTCGATTCCAGACACGTCTGGGCGGTGCTCGTCTCCCGATGCATCCAGGCAGTGCTCATTTCCCGACGTGTCTGGGTGGTGTTTGTCTCTGGACAGCTTGGCTCTGGACATGTCCAGGCAGTATTTGTCTCCGGACTGTGTTTATCTCCGGACATGTCCGGGCAGTGCTCATTTCCTGACGTGTCTGGGCAGTGTTTGTCTCGGGACAGCTTGGCTCTGGACATGTCCAGGCAGTGTTTGTCTCCGGACTGCGTTTATCTCCAGACATGTCCGGGCAGTGCTTGTCTCTGGGTGATATTTGTAGTATGACCGGTAGAAAATGGATTTCAGACATTATTTTGTTTCCATCTTCACTGTTATTCTCTGCAGAATCATTTTGATGAAACAGTATGAATCGTAATTAATGCTCCACCACACATTTGCCTTCCCTTTCCCCACACCTCCTCACTCTCCCTTCCTCCTCACTCTCCCTTCCTCCTCACTCCCCCTTCTTCCTCACTCCCCCGCCCCTCCTCGCTCACCTTTCTTCCCCTACCTCTCTCTCTCTCTCTCTCTCTCTCCCTTCTTTCTCCCCCTCTTACTATTCCCATCAGCGAAGCGACAGGTGGTATTTGCTAGTCACTAACTATCATGCTAATGAGCAGCAGAGGAAGCTAAAGAACATGGGAAAGGATTAAGATCAAATGAGGAGGAAGGATGAAAGGTGGAATAAGTAACAGGGATCAGACCTGATAGGAGGATGCTGAAGGTTTGATTAAATTAATAGTGAGAGCCGAAAAGCTTGCAAGTGAAGGAAAGATCGACATTGGCAGCCAAGGCTGCCAGAAGAACTACTGTGTTGATGACCAATCTTCGATGACACAGGTGGAGGAGGACTGATGTCACCCGGAGTACACAGAATCCTATGCTGGTGACACTTCTGTAGATATACGCAGCAGAGTCCTAAGGGTGTCCATGGCATGCAAAGTTTAGTGGTTGGTGATTCAGGTGAAGGAGTGCTGAGGGCACCTACAGCATCATGCACAGCACCATGGTGGTCCATCCATCTATTAGGACCATACTCTGTGCAGAGCGTTGGTGCTGTCTGAGCAGTCTCCTTGGCTATTGGGCACAATCCTGGATCGGTTGCCACTCCGACACAGTATACCATCAAGGTGGTACTCATTTTGCCGACCTCTGAAGGATGACTGGCTGTCAACCCCACCTGGTATTAATTCAACAGCCAAGCAGAATTCGAACTCAGGACTCTAGGATCCCAAGCCCACCACTCTAGCCATTAAGCCAACACCAGGCACAATGGTGGTGACTGTCTAATAAACACCGGCAGGAGAGCCATGAGGACATGCAGAGAATGCAAAATACTTTATTGGGTACAGGAAAGAGGGAGGAAAATAAAATCACAGAACTCAATGAATTCTGAACACACACCAATGTTTCATCACTTGAGCCTTTTTTCCATACTCCTTAAAATCTCCACATCTAATCATTGTGCTTTGACTGTACTCTCACCAATTTTCTCTGACGGCTCATACCTCATTCTCTCCATTCAAATCCTTTTACCTATCCCAGTCACACGTCTCCTTGTATTATTTCTCCTCATGGTCCAGCCTAGTTCTTTTCAAAACCAGCTTGCGAATCAACGTCAGTTTGAGTCGTCCATAGGGAGTCCTTCATGCAAATACATGTTCAAATGTCCTGGCACGCCACCAGACCAATGATTAGCGCACGTTGAGTGGAAAAACCTAGAATGAATAAATAACGAACCTGCAAAATACAATACCACCTGGTAGCCGTATAAAACTTACCCTTCATGGTACAATGACATAATACATGTACAGTATTTAAATCCTTAACGAAACTATCATGACATAAATAATAAACGATGTCATTTAAACATAACGACATACACAAAGAGATCAAGACACAGTTGATCTGGGTTATCGCAGTGGCATGCTATCATACCCGAATGGGAGAAGCCAGTGAAAGAGGAGCCCTTGGGTCACCTTGGACTTCAGTCAACACCTTACTTTTACTTACACAAATATATCAACATTTTCTTAACTCAAATGTTCACCAACGAAATGAATCATGAAAACGGCGATGAATGAATTGTGAGCTAATCATGTTCAATAAATATATTGTATTGCCGTAAATTTAATCAACCTTTAATAACAACACAAAATGTTTTATAATATTTATTTGAAAAGTCTTTATTTCTCTCTTTGTGTGAAGTGCAGAGAGCCAACTCATCTCATATCAATATATTTAAATCCAAATGAATATAAAGTATATGAGACAAACAGAAAATAAATAGTTATATAGTGCATATATTAATCTCAAAATATGTAATCTTTAAATGTATATAATGTTTCAGGATGGACATTATTAAGTATTAAATAATATAATAAAATAAATGTACATTATTCAAGTTTCAGGAGCAAATGTTTGACCATCTGCCCTGCTGGCCTATCTCTGGGGATTGCAATAGCTCTCCATTTATGGAAAGGCATGGCTTTCTCATTTCTGGGTCATGCATGGACTGACATCATTTTCCCCAAAACAGAACAACGCAATAATATTAGGTTATTCCCAGTTTGGCTGCAGGGTGATCAGTAAAAAGGGCTCGAGTTTTTACGTCTGGTGGACCCCATCCAGAAACTACTTGAAATTCAAGATATAGGTGGAGAAAAATATGCTGAACAACATTACAAAACGAGGCAGTGGTGAAAGTTGCACATCAATTAGCTATTTCCAATTGAAAATGAATTAATTATGCAGGACGCCATCTTGTCCCATATATAGTACAGTCAAAATGTCGGATGACCTCCCACAAATTGCAACAAAAGCAAAGTCAACAGATTTTGATTCCTGGATATATCCTCAGTGACAGAAAAAAAGTCCTAAGGGATCCCCCAGGGGGAAAGTCCTGAAATCATGGAAATCCAATATGGCTGCCACCCAGCTTCGGGGGAAATAGCAAAGATTGATATTTTAATATGTAAATATATGTTTTTCTGCATTCTAATTGTTTCTAATTATGGTCACTATATTGATATACAAGAATAATTATAAAAAAGTGAAATGTATTGAGGGTAAAATAAAAAATTATAGCTTTTTTGTCCCGAAAGAAAAAACATTTACCCGATACTGATTTTTGCTCCTGGACCAAAAAAAAAAATAAGAAACGTTCAAGACACAAGATGAAATCAAGTCTATGGCAATACAATATAATTATGTAAATCATTGAAACATGACAAAATTCACAATTCCACTCGGGGCAATCACATCTGCCTGATGAAGGTTTCGAAATGAAAATCAAAATTCGCATTAAACTCAGAAACTACATCCATGATAAACTTACTATACATGTTGAGAAAAATCAAGCGTATCAAAGTTGGAACTCGACAATGTTGTCATCATCCTCATCATTCACATGGAGTGTTTGTGCAGCCAGAGCCCCTGCAGTTTCCACAAGCTGGAGTGCACTCAATGTTGTGCTTTTTGCATGTGCATCTCATGGTGCTACATTCAGCCTGGCAGTTTCACCTAATGACACGTAACATCTTTTCAGGAGCTTGAGCTATTGATGTCTGAAGTGGCACAAAACCCTCATCACACTTCTGCCAACCCCAGTCTGTCAGAAGAAGTTCATCTGCACATCCCTTCCATTCTTGGACTTGCAGATACACGCGCAGGCTGTGATACTTTGCTGCTTCTGATGTTGGTGATAACGTCTATGGTTGCACGTGAGAGGAGCTCCAAGCCACCTTGTCCCAGTACCCCTGATACCAGAGGGTGTCCAGGGTGTCAGTTGACTTTCCGTTGCAGATTATCACCAAAGTTTTTTCTCCTGCATCTGCCACATCACATACGGAAGCTGGATATGGATCAAAAACCTTGGCTTGCTCACTGAATGTGTTGTTTGCTTTGAACTTTTTGAGGGAAGCTCCCTTTCCAATCCCATGAAGATGAGATGTCGTGTCGCACCCAAGAACTACATGTAAAAACAGTATGTGCTTGCATATGTCTGTACCAATCATTTTCTTTGTAGCCTTGATGTTCCAGATGCGAGGCTTCTTTGTGTTCTTCTTTGGCTCGGGACAAAAGAAGAGGCATGGGATTCTAAGCTTGCATGGTAGCATAGGAGGACGAGGAGGTCTGTGTCATCACCAACTAACACAGTGTTGGGGACAGTAGCAACTGCACGGCCTTCAGTACAATCAGGAGATCAGCATCCCTGGGGCATGGTGTGTCTCACAGTTCTTCTTCTGAAGCTCTTCACTCAACATAAAAATGAATCTCTGTTTATTCTGCCTATTGGCAAGAAACTGTTCCTTCTTCATTGTGAGACGCATGTCAGCTCTAAATGTCACAGTTAGCCAGCATTCCCTTTAGACCGTCTCTGGTGTGTCATGTCCTTGGTGTTGGTAGTCTCATAACCATCAAACACGACTATGGCATCTCCATACTTCTTCGTTACATAATCAGTGTACTGGTGGCATATGTCTCTGTATGTAGATCCACAAGACCATGGAATGCGTTGAACAAGTGCCGCGCCATCCAAAACATACTGTTGCCCATCATTGGGGATATCGGCTGGGACATCGGATCCAAGAAGATCCCAGATGGCATCAGCAAAGACTGGCTTGTGTGCTTCTCGGAGCTGAAGAGAGGAATCAAAGAGGGCTGGTGGATAGCTGCATAGTTCATATTTGAAGGCCGACTCAAGTTCTTCTGCTGTCTGTGCAACAGTGATCAGTCTCTGGAAGAGGAGTTGTGGGTCAACCTGGACTTGCTCTCCATCAATCTTGACAGATGACTTCATGCCGAGGGTGACAACTTGGTCTTTCCTCTTAAATGTGTACTCGGCAGGTGTTTTCCCATCCATAGATTTCAATATTTTGGCTCCTCCAGCATGTGCTGTATCGACGTCGATGGTGGGGTGTGCATGAACTCCAGTGGCAATGTTCCTCAGACGTGGATCACTACTGAACGGATTCCGTTCCTGTAAATACTGAAGAGCTGATAGTGTGTCCTTCCAGTCACAAGATTGTCTTGCCTTGGTCATGTCCTTCTTCTGCTCTGCAGTGTTGTAGTCACACATGTGAGTTCCTGCATTGCCTGGTTTATTTCTGCACAGGCAGGCATTGATAGTAGCCATACCGGCCGTTGTTGCTCTGTCATTCCTCGCCCTCGTGTGAGCCCCCCGCTGGTCTTCAAACTTCTCATCAGAACTTGTTCGATGATCAGGTCAGATGAAAGACATGCCCACAGGCAATCACTTCGTCGAACCACATGGAACCCCTCATCAAAACGTTGTTGGACATTGGGATGTTGAGTTTTGAGGTTGGACATCTGCTGCAGATACACCCTCGCAGATTTGGCATACAGGTTGTGGCCCGAGGCTGCCAGGTAAGGCAGCATTTCCTGGATGGCCTGTGGATGTCGTGCCCACTTCCCAGTGCGCTATGCCTGGATGTATTTGTGTAGAATGTCAAGCATGTCCATACACTGAACCCAGAGCGCTGAAGTTCTAGAAGATATCTTTGCAGACTCGGCATGCTTCTGAAGGTGGTCTTTGATTCGTTTCAAGACGTTAGACTTGCATACTTCTTCCACAGACTGGGGTTGGCAGAAGTGTGACGAGGGTTTTGTGCCACTTCAGACATCAATAGCTCAAGCTCCTGAAAATATGTTACGTGTCATTAGGTGCAACTGCCAGGCTGAATGTAGCACCATGAGATGCACATGCAAGAAGCACAACATTGAGTGCACTCCAGCTTGTGGAAACTGCAGGGGCTCTGGCTGCACAAAAACTCCATGTGACGATGATGAGGATGATGACGACATTGTCGAGTTCCAACTTTGATACGCTTGATTTTTCTCAACATGTATAGTAAGTTTATAATGGATGTAGTTTCTGAGTTTAATGCGAATTTTCAATTTCATTTCGAAACCTTCGTCAGGCAAATGTGATTGCCCCGAGTGGAATTGTGAATTTTGTCATGTTTCAATGATTTACATAATTATATTGTATTGCCAGAGACTTGATTTCATCTTGTGTCTTCAACGTTTCTTCTTCTTTTTTTGTCCAGGAGCCAAAATCAGTATCAGGTAAAAAAAAAATTTTCGGGACAAAAAATTGACATTTTTGGACAAAAAAGGTATAATTTTTTATTTTACCCTCAATACATTTCACTTTTTTATAATTATTCTTGTATATCAATATACTGACCATAATAGAAACAATTAGAATGCAGAAAAACAAATATTTACATATTAAAAATATAAATCTTCAAATTTTGTCATTTTCCCCGAAGCCGGGTGGCGGCCATATTGGATTTCCATGATTTCAGGACTTTCCACCCCGGAGGATCCCTTAGGACTTTTTTCTGTCACTGAGGACATATCCAGGAATCAAAATCTGTTGAGTTTGCTTTTGTTGCAATTTGTGGGAGGTTGACCAAATATTTCTGCTGAAATGCCTGTACTAAGAAGACATTTGTGTATTATGCTCGGGGGGAAATGGCTCTTGGTGGTTTGTATTAGGTATTATCACATCGAAGTGAACATTTCATGATATAAACTGGGAATGCAGAAAGGATAATTCACAGAATCCCCCTCCCAAGTGATAAAATATGAGAGAATTATTTTATATATTTAATTAATTGATTTGGTAACTGATTATATTTACACATCAAATAGCTAGTTTATTGATGCAAAACCACTGGAAGGAAGAAGACAACTTCACAGAAAGGATATTGAAAAAAACAAGCATTGATGTAATCCACCCCAGAATACTCAGCACGCATGTGCACATACCCCCGAGCAACAGGTGTCACCAGGGCAGTCAAATATATATGTATATATATATATATATATATATATATATATATATATATATATATATATATATATATATATGTATATATCGTATGTGTGAGATAAGGATTGCAACCTAAAATGGCTCACAAAGCTTCTGATAGAAGGCAAAAATGCTTGTAAACATACCTGCAAGAGTAGAGTGTGCCTCTGCACAAAAAAGAGTTGGAGAACTTTATGAAATTGCCCAAAAAGCTGATAGCTTGCAGCTACCCATACTGAAAACTCCCAAGGATATGGACTGGTGCAAGATCTTTTTTCAGCTATCAGCTTTTTTTTTTAGCATTTGGGGCAAGTTCATAAAGTTCTCCAATTTTTTCGTTTTGCACAGGCACACTCCTTTATTGCCGGTATGTTTCCAAATATTTTCTGCTTATTTTAGAAGCTTTGTGAACCATTTTAGGTAACAATCTTTATCGTAGACAGGCACGTTCTACCCAATCCTTCGACCATCACTGCCAGTGAGTGGAATTTGAGCCTTGTGGGATTACCTCGTGTGAAATTGGCAGGCTTGTTGGAATATTTAATAGAGTCTGCAATGGGAAAGATGATGCCGTCATTCCCAACATTCTGGCAGATTTCCCATAGGGGGATACCATTTCTGGTTTGGTTGCTTCTTAACACCAATGGGAAGGTCATATGTGGGGCTTGTCAATGCAGAGGATGTTTAAAATTACAATATATCATGTTTGGGAGGAGGGGTTGGGGGTGACAATGGGAGCTGTATGGACTGAGGGCCGTTATAAATATTGTCGCGGGGTCGCCGGCACAAGTTTACCCCCCTGACCCAAATTTGTGGTAGCCAGGTGGTTAATACTGCCAACCTCCCGTGACGGCCAAGCGGATCCGTATTAAGAGGAGGTGGACATGTTGATCAACGGTGATTTCAACACGTGCTCAAAGGGTATGGCGGAGGGCAAAGGTGGACGGCGGAGTACTGGGAATGGCGGATAGAAGGGGGATTACGGAGAATGGAACAGTTACACAGGGGGTTTAATCCACGAACCCACAATTACACAAATACAATTTCTTTAAAAGGAATATATTTAATGAACATACACAAATATTTACAAAGACAATAATTGAAAAGGAAATAATGATATGAATAAATAAATTACTCCTACGGTCAAGGCCTCACACACAGACGGACACAAATACAGACAAAGGGGTGACCAAAATGAAAAGAACCACCTCCCCCCCTTTTTAAGTACAATGGTACTCAGCTTCGACCAGAGCTGATCCCCGTCAAACCCACAATGGAGGCATTTCCACCAACACGTGCACACGCAGGCAAAATGGCGCCGTCACTCGAAGCCGGGCAGATGTACGCCAGGCAATCCGCAAGCAGCTTTTCACACATGAAGGCTCCAAATGTCCCAGCCTTCCTCTCCTTCCAGAGGTTCCACCTGCCTCATGCAGTCCTCACACCGACCGTGTGTGTGCGCTCTTCCGAACCCTCGTCCTTTCCAGACGGAAGCTTTCCACAATCCCCAGATGTAATCCACCAGCCTCTCCCGTGTGATCACTCCCCTCTCCTTCTCCGCTCTATATCCTCTGCCTCCGGGGCATGGCCTGCTCGCCCCAAACCCGGGGAGGTGGGGCTTCCTGTTTGTTGTGGTTTCAGGGACGTGTTTCCCAGCTTTACTGCCTGCCTTGCAATATAAAAAAAACATAGGGAAAATCACAGAGGGTAATCACGAACTGGGGGAACTTATTTTTACTCCCTCGGCTAATTAACACCGCACCACCCCTCGTGTGGTGATACATAACACTTAAGCTCACAGGTTCCCTAACTTAGTTACATTGAGATGCTTCTACTCATCCACGGACCAAGCAACTCTACACAATGCTAGACTTCCTTATTAAATCCTTCCATCTCCCCCCACAACCATAATAATATATAGAATATAAAATTACGTTAAAGACTACAGTATTTGAATTACATATTTTGTGCTCACAAAGGCAGGTTAAAAGTTCCCGGTGAGCAGAACCGAGTCACGGAAAACACACACACAGCGCATGCACAAAAAGGCCTCATTAGCTTTCATACGTCATTTCAAAAGTCATGTATTAGCATTGAAAAATAGTGCAGATAAAGAATAGAGCATAATGGAGGATTTTATACTTCACCGTTTACACACAATATTGATGTAATATCCATATAGTATTTGCAATCACAACATTTTCTTAAAGGTTTTTGTTTTCAGATTTATGCAAATCAAACCATTTTCATGAGATACTCTTTAAGTACATTGGAAATGTTTCTAACAAAGTAATATTCATGTGTGAGGGTGAAGTAAACAAGTATGAAGTACAAGAGGGGGAGCACTCGGTAGAGTGCAAAACCTCCGCCGCTAATACTGCAAGATCACTCAAATGAACCTGATATCCTATTCATTCAATTTGACGTCAACAGTGCTCACAGAGTTATAGTTTGTAACTTTCCCTTTTACTTTTAGCTTTTACATACTCAATTCATTCGTCATAACTAGATTCCTTGAGACAGAAATTGATTTTACGTGGGTATATCAACCTGAAGTTCCAAAATTAGCCACAATTATAATTTTGGCATGTTTTTTTTTTGTTGGAAATCACTTATAACATGTAGAAATGCAAAAAAATTCGAAATTTTGTTGAAAAAAAATTGCAAATTTTTTTTTTTGGGGGGGGGGGGTTGGAAATCACTTAAAACATGTAGAAATGCAAAAAAAAGAAATCGAAATTTTGTTGAAAAAAAAGTTGCAAAATTTTTTTTTCTCTAACAATTTTTTTTTTGGGGGGGGGGGATTGGAAATCACTTAAAACATGTAGAAATGCAAAAAAAAAAAAAAATTCAAATATTTTTTCAAATTTGCCGCCGTAGCGGCCATATTGGATTTTGGACCAAGTCCAAAATCTAATGGCATGATCCTTGGACCAGACCTAACCCCCCCACCAAGTTTCGTCGAAATCCGTCGAGGAGTTTTTCGGTAATACTGTTCACAAACAAACAAACAAACAGAAAGGGGTGAAAACAGTAACCTCCATCCATCTTCGATGGCGGAGGTTAATAATGAAAGAAATAACTGGTCGTACTTCCTGTGAATACACACATCTATTGAAGTAATTTAGAGATGCACATAATGATCAGTCTTCTTTCGTGTCATCCATGCCACTCAATTCCTACCGAGTCTTTGCAGTGCACACATTTACAGAGATCTGTGCCTGAAACATTGTGATGTCTGCAGGAGCAACGACCTTTTACTTTGCCCTGTCGCTCTTCAGAACTTCTTGCAGCTGTAGTGTGTAAGCTCAAGAAGAATACTTGGTGCAGGTGAGAGATCTCCCCATGCAACCTCTAGGCTGGTATCTTTGGAAACCTTCCATCCATGACCTTCTGGATGAGGAATGACAAGAAACTGCTCACGAGATCTCGTTTGGATCGCAGCCTGGTAGTTCGCCATCAAAACATGTTCCTGTAGAGAGTCACTTGAAGGAGGTAGCAGAAACGCGTTGTCTGGCTTCATTTACTTCTGAGTCGTCTTGGCCATAGAGCTTACACACAAATCCTCCACGTCATTCATCATAAACGTATCCAGGGTAAACAAACTACGAAGCCTTTTGAAGGTTTCTTGGAAGCTATCACTTTTGAGCATCATTTTGAGCTTTAGCACCTTTTTTATGCAGAGCAGTAATGTTTGCTGATTTCCAAGCAGATGACAAATGATCTTGAGAAAATGAGAGGGTGAATAGAACAGAGAGAGGGTGAGCAAGAGCAGCAGAGCAGGTTTTTAGAACATGAGAGCCGATGCCATCTGGACCGGTTGCAGAATCTGAGTCGAGGTTTGACAGCAAGCTCTCCACCTTGTCAGAAGAAAAGAATACAGAGTCCAGGAACAGCTGGATGCAACTAGGTAAGGTGGCTTCAGCAAGCAATGGGTTTGGGACACAAGATTTAGAAGCAAACACCGAGTTTAGGCATTCAGCTTTCTCACGTGCGGTATCAGCAGTGCGGCCATTTGAGGTGAGGGAGGGGATGGAGGGGGAACATACACCAGAAACAGATTTGATTAGACGCCACCAGGATTTTGAGGCAGGAGAGAGGTTTGAGAGTTCAGACTTGAGATTAGAAAGATGTTGTTTTCTGGCTCTCCTGAGGGTAGATACACACTTGTTCTGAGCTTTAAGTTTGCTTTCCATGAGGCAAAGGCAAGTTGTTTCAGGACAACTGCCTCGTCACAAGCTTCAGTTTAGAATGGGCGGGAGGAAGGGGAGGACAACTGAAAATGAGATGGGATAAATCTGTGCATGAGGGAGAGAGCAAGTTTCTTTGGAAGAATTCCCAGGTTGAGTTGATGTTGGAGAAAGTATAAATGGGAGACCAGTCTTGAAGTTTGATGGCTGCTTGAAGACTCTGCCAGTCAGCCTGAGTGAAGTGCCAGACTCATTGACGCTGAGGTGGCTCTCAAATAACGGCCAGAGAGATGACCACTTAAATAGGAATATGGTCAGATGAACCGATTGGAGCAGAAAGAAGAACAGCACACATTTTCTGGGAAGTTGGTCAACATCAAATCCAGAAGAGATGGAGTACTGTTGGGTGAGATCGGGGTTGGGAAGTTGACAGATCGTGTCAGTCCCATTGAGTCGCAGACGTCCTTTGCTGAATTGCCATGGAAGGTAAGAGAGGTGCCCTCCCAGCCAACAGGCATGATGACAATTGAAGTTTTGAAGAAGAGACATATATCGTGGTGGACAATAAGAACATGTGCAACATTTGTGAAGGAGAAACAAAGGGTTGAAATGCATTCTTGAGATGTTTTTTTTGAAAAGGAGAAGCATTTATATTTAATGTAGATTCCGTTTGGAGAGAAGAGGAGGTGTGGGGAATGCAGAAGCAGGGGCGGAAGGGAATTCAATGGGGATTAGAATCGTTATGGGGTGAAATGAAATGAAATTTTGTTTGTTTGTTTGTTCGTGCGTTCCCATTTTTTGAAATGAGGATAGGAAATAGGATAGGATAATGTTGAGTAAATAAATACGGAGCACCCGGGAATATACCCAGGACTGATTTGTTTAAGCAAACTTTCTATCTGAAGAAGGCCTCGAAAAAGGTTGTTAAGCCCTTGACAATACGAAACGGATAGGACAAAACAACAAACTAATTAACAAGAAATATTGCAATCAATGGGCCGAACCAGCAACACATTGATGAATGACACACACAAAACAGGACGAATCCAGTTTGGAAAACTCAGCTTTAGTGAGGTGGAAACGAGCACAGCTTTAGTCCCTGAACCGGAAATCTCAAAATGTTTAATATAGTGAAGGCTGTGGACAAGATAGGTGCAGTAAAGTTTTTCAGCAGAATGGACAGGGTTAGTTCCAGGGGCCACAACTTGAGGGTAAAGAAGATGAAAGTTCGGACAGCTTTACAACAGGGGTCTTTCGGTCACGGAGAGGGGTAAATGCATGGAATTCTCTGCCTGGAAATATAGTGGTAGTGGAGGTGAGGTGGTGAATAAGTTTAAATGGTAAAACCTGGATGCATTGGAGATCGAAGAGTATGGAGATATTGACAAGACTTGTTGGTAGCTTGTGTGTGGATGAGTGATAATACCGGGGTTGGTGCAGCACAGGCAGAATGGGCCGAATGGCCTCCTCCTGCACCAAAGTTCCTTGTGTATCCTTGTGTATCATTTGTGAAACAAGGCTGGGATGTCAAAGATTGTAAAGGAGCTTAAGGAACGGGGAGGTATGTGGAGGGTTTCCAAAATAAGAAGGTGAAGTGATAAACAATTACATCACTTTACATATGCAGAAATGTCTAACATTACAGATTGTCTAAAGCAACTTCTGAAATAGACCTCATGTATAGGATTTACCAATGAGATGTAGCGATGAGATCATTGAAATATAGAGATCGGAGTAAAAAAAAAACTCCATATTTTCTTTCATTGGCCAGAAGAAGGTGGGAACAATTGGGGTCATTCAAAAGTAGCAGCTTGTGTATAGATACCTGCAGCCACGAAGTGATCACACAGATGTTATGATCTCCTTTTGAGTGATTCTAACAGGATAATTGAAGTGGCAACGTAAAATTCTCCATCGTCAGAACTGTGCTTCAAATAATAGTGTTGTGAATGCAATAACTTCATTATAATTAAAAGTTTGAGCAGGAAGTTTGTTGATTGTACATTCATAGTAGGTGTATATGTAATGGACAAATTCATAGTAGGTACGTATGTAATGGGGGGCTCAGGTCTATTATGCAGGATATGGGTAAGTAATGCAGATCATAAATGAGGTGCTTGCTTGCTTGCTCGGAACTTATTCTCACCATGTAATACTCAAGTCCTGATGTGCATGGCATGCTTTATAATTTTATGCGCCGCCAAATGCTCCTATTTGATTTCCCTTGCTGCACTCCACAGTCCCATTGAGAAGGTATACTCGGAATATATGAGCCCACTTGAGGAATTACTTCTGGGTTGATGCAGCTTTCCTCTGTGGAAAAGGTTATTTTGGGAAATAGTCTGGCTTTAATGACGATGCTAGTTAGACTGAAGTTACTAGCTTTCTCAATGTTCCAATCCTCGGATGCTGCGAGTGATCGCCAAGCGAATGAAATCCATTAATACTGTATCCGTTATACAGAGGGGGCAATAAATATCTGACACATTTTAAAGTTGTGCAAAATTCCCAAAAATGCTAATGTTTTTTTTTTTTTTTTTTTTTTTGTATACCTTGGTCGAGGCTCGTATGAGAGCTAACACACAACTCACAGCAAGGAGGCATGAGACAAGAGGGGCGGAGTGGAAGGGACAAAACATTGGGGAACAGACACATTAGGTGAACTGTGGAAGGGAGAGGGATGGGGATGGGACGGGGAACATGGCGAAGAGAAGATGGACATTACAGGGACTTTCAGGAAGGAAAGCAGGAGAAATGAAGGAAGTGGGCTTGGGTGGATTATCGGGGGTAGAAAAGATCGAGGATTTGGATGGGGGAAGATAAGAGATGGTGGTGAACAGCTGTTTTGAAAGCCTGGAGGGAAGAATGGGAAAGAATAGAGTGAGGAAGTTTATTCCAAAGGCGGGAAAAAAGAGGAATGAAAGAGTGAAGATGAGCAGTGATTCGTGATTTTGGTAGTTTTACCAGAAGGGGGTTGTTGGCGGACCTTGAGAGCCCTGTGGAAATGTGGTGGCGACAAATCGCAGAGAGAGCAGGGGGGGCAAGGCTGGAGAGGAGTCGGTAGAAGACAGAAAGACCACCGACCAACCTGCGGTGATTGAGTGAGAGGCCCAAAGACTCAGCTTCATTGCGGGAGATGCCGATGATCTTAAATGCCCTGGTTTCGACAGCGTGAAGCCGAGAAAGGTGGGAGGCAGGAGCACCAGCCCAGAGGGGAGAGCAGTACTCCATCAGGCTACGGACAAAAGCTTTGTAAGTGGTCAGGAGCTCAAGAGGGCCGAGGAAGGACTTAGCACGACGGAGGATTCCCAGTCGGCGACTGGCTTTTGAGGCGAGGTTGGAAATGTGACTTTCCCAGGAAAGGTCATGGCAGATAGTGAGACCCAGAAGCTTGAAAGAAAAGACTTCTTCCAGAGGATTGTTGAGAAAGTGGATGGGGGCGTTTTGTAAACGGTCCTTTCGAAGAGACATAGTGAGAGTGTGAGATTTGTCTGGATTATGTCTTTTCAATTCAATTTTCAATTTTCAATTGTCTTTTCAATTCAGGTTATTAAGGACCCTTGCAAGATTTACTAAGATGGTGGAGTGGATGTTTCCCTACAAAATTAAAATGGTTCAAGAAGTTAGTGAAGATAACAAACATAGAAGGATGGAATTTTGTGACATTTCTTCAGATGTTTGAGAAAGATGACAGATTTATTGAAAGACTAATTATGTCAGATGAAGCTCATTTTGAGCTTACAGGTTATGTGAACAAGCAGAACACCCGATTTTGGGTGGAAGAAAATCCTGAGCAGTTCCACCAACGAGCTTTACATAGTGAACGTGTCACAGTGTGGTGTGGCATTTCTTATGCTGGAGTCATTGGGCCAAGGATGATTGTTTTTTCCGCTGCCAATGGAGCAAATGTTGCAGTGACATCTGAGCGATATCAATAATGAAACGGAAGACCAAGAAGTAACCTGAAGAAGAAAAGAGCAAAGATGGAGTCATCAGCAGGAACTTGGATAGGATTCGGGTTTCAGCCGCTCCTCCACAATCCTTAAACCCATCCAGGCACAGCCAAGTGAACCTTACAGAAACATTTCTGCAAGAATTCACTTCTCCTTAGAGATAGATAATGAAAGAGAGGAATAGAGAGTAGAAGAGATGAAACAGAATAAAAAGCAATAATTAGAATGAATAAAGAGAATTTTTTATTATTATAAATGATTACAAAAAAAAAATGATAAGGGATTTTCTTGCTCCAAAACTAAGGAACATCGGATTTGATGGTCAAACCTGGTTCCAACAAGATGTGGCAACTGCCCACACTGCTCGTGCATCAAGGTCACTCCTTAAAGACCTTTGTCCAGATCATCTCATTTCACGATTTGCAGAAGTTCTTTGACCAGCCAGAAGTCGGGATTTAACAGCGAACGATTTCTTCTTGTGGAGGTACCTTAAATCAACTGTCTACCAAATAAGATCAAGGACTATTCAAGACTTGCATCGGCAAATTGAACAGGAAATAGCCCGTATTCCACTTGAAACCTTATGGAAAGTGATGCAAAACATAGTTGTTCATGTGTGTCAATGCACTCATTAAAATGGTGGTCACTCAAAAGGTATTATTTTGAAGACCTAGTTTTCAAGAATATGCTGGAGTATTCCCTTGTAAATGCTGCTTTGTATGACATGTGAATATGCTCATTTTCTATGAAATTGCTATTTCTACATGACATATAAATGTCAGTTGTTTGCCCACCCTGCTTGAAGTATCATTTATCATTCCAGTTTCTGACAACACAAAATATAGAATTTAAAGTTTCTTCATTTTCTGTTGACCATAAATGGAGGTGTGGAGAGCATGCATTATGGTGCTCTCCCATCATGCTTTGTGGTACATTTTTAACTTAAGATTGATGTTACCAAGAGGAATCTTGATATTACTGAACATCAGCAAAGGCTTGAGGGTTGCTATTGAATGTCCTGATGAGAGGTAAGAATCTCTGTCCACATAATATATGGTCAGCTTCTTACCAAATCTGCGGAATGCATGGTCATTCTGTTCATTCCTCTTAACATACCGGGTGGCCACAATGTCTTGCCACCCGTTGTAAAAATTGCCTTCGTGTGCAGGGTTAATTCGTTTCCTTTTTCCTCTTTTTTCAGATTGAGTGAATACCACTGATGAACTTAAACACGAAGTGAGACTTGCTTTCAATTATATCACCCTAAAATGCTCTGGAAATACCCCACAGAATATGGCACAAAATTATTCAGGGAGTTCGTCCTGGCCATTCCATCATGGTTAGACATTAGCCGGCATGTCCACCTATGGTAACACTCCGCCGTATCTTTATCAAGGTAGCACGTTGGGAATCACAGTACTTTTCAGTCGTGTTTCATTTGCCGGGAAGGTAAAGCAGGATTTTGACACTGGACCGCACCTAAATTAAGCATCTCAGATGGCGTTTGTGGTTGCATAGCAACCCGTCGCACCGCCGAGTTATCCGTGGATCGTTGGCTTCAGGGTCATTGGCCAGGAAGTGGAACCGAGAAATCCCTTTGCGATCCCTACCAGAAGTGAATCCGTAACAATATGCATGCAGATATATATATATATATATATGTCTGATGTTTAACTGATGTTGACAATGTAATCTATCGATTCGACAAAGTTGCCAGGCTGAGGACTCCTGATTGGAGGTGATGCTTTGGTGGAGGACTTTATGTCCAATGGAGATCGGGGGAGTATTTGTCCCGCTCCACATTTTTTGATGTACATTCATATATATATATGTATTTATATATATATATGTATATATATGTTGTTGTGGGCCAGGGGTCGGGTGAGAAGACCAAGGGGGGGGGGGGGGAAGCAATCTCGGGTTCCCACCAGACTCCCCGGAATTGCAGGCTGTCGCGCACAAATAATTCCGTGATGCGGCAGGTCGGTAACCGACCGTGGATGCCAATAACTTAACCACGTGACTTATGGTCCTCCGTCTCGTTTATCCGGTTACCTAAAAATAATCACTTGATCTAATTACTGGGGGACACGCCCTCGGTACGCTTTGTCTGGATCACTTTACCGGATCAGATGCAGGCAAGCAACACTGCGTGGATGTACCGGATAAAAGGAACAGATCGTTGGGAATAAAGTCCTGGCTAGGTGAGGATACAGACCATGCAAGATCAATGAAAGAAAAGACAAAAACGAGCCTGGAACATTTATACTTATAATTTATTAACAGGCAGGTGAGGAAAATATGTGGCACAGTGAATGTAGTTTATTGTTGTATGTAAGCAGAGATAGGAAGAAAAGTGTGGTGTGACAATGATACAAGCAACTTACAAAGGCAGACACAGAGCAGAATTATCCTGATGTAATTCTTCTTCACTCTTAACTTAAATGAGGACAGGCACCATGACACACACACACACACACACACACACACACACACACACACACACACACACACACACACACACACACACACACACACACACACACACACACACACGATGAAGAAGAGTTAATGAGAAGAAAGAGGAGAGATGAGGCTAATGATCTCTCAATACCTTGCACGATTGCCCGACCACGCCACTAATACATTTTGGGGGAATGCTCTGCTGGGTGATACCTAACTGACAGCTGGTGCATTGTCTCCCGCTTTGTGGAACTTCCTGCAGCTAGGCGTCGATCTAGACCCAAAGAATGGGGTGTGACCATCAGGCATGAAGGACTTTGGGTGGAGTCAGAAGCCAGTGTGTGGAGAAAGGCGGAGTCAAAAGTGAGTGGGCGTAGTGGCAGACAGGATCAGGTGGGTGGGTGGATGGGTGGAGTCAGCGGCAAGTCTGTGAAGAAGGGCAGAGTCAGCAGGCGAATGGGCGGATTGTTGATCCCAGGCCAGACAGAGAGCAGGATGAGCCGAGAGGAACCAGGAGCGATGGGCAGGGACGGAAATCCACCAGCAGACAGGGAGCGCTCAAACAGCCCCGCAACCCATCCTTTTATAGACCCTGTGGTGCGGGGCAGAGGCAATGACTCAAAGTGATGTCGTCACCCGAATCGGGCGATCTGGTTAGTCCCTGACCAGCGCATGGCCCACCCGTGATGGCCGAAAGCGGCTCCACTTTACATCCGGCAAGATGATTCCAAGCTGCGGAATTGTCTCACTCTGAACACCATGACACAAATCGCCTTGCACCGAACTCCTGGCCCATGCCTCGGCAACTGGCGGTCAGCACCGGTCAATGCGCTGCCTGTCCATAAGCCATGCGGCCTAAGCCACACAGTGCGCCTCCGCCTGGCAACAGCCTCGCCAGGCGGAGAGGCGTCCACCATCCGTGGGAGACATCCACGGCCGTGGTGGTCAGCGAAGACCGACGATAAGATGACATGGTAAATCCATGCGCAGACCCGAACAAGATGTGTGCCATTCGTGCTCCGCTCTGTTTACGATAATAAATTACCCCGGGGCTGCGCGTGGGTCCTCCGCCATTGAGCTTGCGGTTATTTATCAAAAGTGGTGGTGTGCGCTGTGCCAGCCCTGATCTGTGTCAGGAATTGAGAGAAAAGATTAGATATAATTATTCGATGTAGACTTGGATGTAAGAGAGTGTAGATATAATTATTAGATCGAGATTTGGATTGAAAAAGAAGACACATATAATTATTAGATGGAGATTCGGATTGAAAAAGAAGATAGAAATAATTATTAGATGGAGATTCGGATTTAAAATGAAGATAGATATAATTATTAGATGGAGATTCGGATTGAAAAAGAAGATAGATATAATTATTAGATGGAGATTCGGATTGAAAAAGAAGATAGAAATAATTATTAGATGGAGATTCGGATTTAAAATGAAGATAGATATAATTATTAGATGGAGATTCGGATTGAAAAAGAAGATAGATATAATTATTAGACGGAAATTCGGATTGAAAAAGAAGA
>NC_140972.1:64352713-64527713 GCF_056783735.1 Eptatretus burgeri | reverse complement strand
AAACGCTAGAAGAAATGGGTCGAACGATAGAAACCAAAGAACGATAGAACAATGAGCAACTATAGATAAAAGCACGAAAAATGAAAGAACACTGGGAAGCCATAAAAGTAATTTGAGAAGGAGAACTGAAGGGAGCAAAGCGAGAGATAATTGTGGTCAAGGATCAAATTAATAAAGTAAAGAAGAAACAAATAGAGGCAGGGGAACGGGTAATAAAGATTAAGGAGGAGATTGTGAAATGTGTTGAAATGATGTGTAAGGATCGAGATAGCACATTGCAGGTACAGGTAGAGAGGATAGTTAGACAAACGGGATAAATTAATCCCTCATGAACGGAACACTGCAGGGACCTGGAGGGTTCGCCCAAGCGTTAGTCTCACAAGGACCAGCGTGTGGGGTTAGAACCATGAATGTCGAGAGCATGATGAATAGATCAGTTTATAGGATGCAATCTTGGTGCAGTTGCTAAATTTTTTTGCTTAACGAAAATGCAATTGCACTTCTTTTTTAATCGCAGGATTAACACGCACTTTACGCCATGCACTAGGACCTAAAAAAAAAAAATGTTGAGTTTCCGGTAACCTGACCTACCCCAATAATTCCTGCCGACCCCAATTTTTTTTTTGTGAAGGTCAACTTCCGGGCAGCCATTTTATGTCCATTGTGCATGGCATTACTCTGTGCCATTGTTGACTGCTGTGGTCTCAACACAGAGAATCAATGGATGTTTATTTCAGTTAAGGGGTCAGAAAATTTTATAACTTGGTTATATAACTAACAGCTTGGTCAGAAAAGGGGGTATGGGTCGGGGGGGGGGGTATATAACAATTGCTTTGTTGCCAGATTATGCAGAATAAATTTAAAGTGTATTAGTTGGGGGCAGGTTAAAGTTTTTTTTTTTTATTGTGAAGAGTATATACTTCATGGATGCCCCCAACGGGTGTAATCTCAGATTTTTGTCAATTGGAAAGGGTATAATATCTGAACATACAAGATTTTCAGGGACGATCAATGGGAGATTAGTACTGTATTCTTCAATGTCTTCATATGTTCTGTTGGGCCGTGTTGATGATGTGCTGTCTTTATCACTACTAAGACCAGCTTCACTGTTTCAAGGAAACCTTGCAGAGATACTAAATTGATGTCATTTAATCCTCTGACTTGTGTACACAATACTGTTTTACCCCTAATTTTGTATCCCATGATGGACATGTTAAAGTTCATGATTTTATATATTTTGAACTACCAACATACACATACGAGTTGGAAAGATGTAGAATACTGTTTCCATTTAAACACATCCCAGAGAATTAAAAAATCCCCACATCCAAAAAATTCCTACCAACCTACCCCATTCATTGAGCAGCATGTTATTGGAAACCCAACATTTTGGGGGGGGGGGGCTAATTCTGGAGTAGACTCCCTACTTCCATGGACATACGAATGACATATTAACTTGAGGACCTGAAAGGAAGAATAAAATTGAAGAGAATGTGGAAGTTGGTTCCAATGGTGGGAGAAAAGAGGAAAAAATGAGTGGATATGAACAATGATTCTGGATTTTGGGGGAAGAGTGGGGGGGGGGGTTGACAAAGCACGGAAACAGCAGCGAGTGCAAGACCAGAAAGGAAGCGGTAGAAGACAGAGAGACCAGCAACCTCTCTGTGATGGCGTAGTGATAGACCCATTATAGACTCAGTTTCATCATGGAGATTCCAATAATCTTGAGGCCTTGGTTTCCACAGCATCAATCTGAGCAATGTGAGGCAGGAGAGTCTCCCCAGAGGGGAAAGCAGTACTCCATCAAGCTGTGGATGAAGGCCTTGCAGGTGGATAGGAGTTCAGGTGTGCCAAGGAAGGCCTTTGTACAACGGAGGATGCCCAGTCAGCGACTGGCTATGGAGGCCTACTTTGAAATGTGATGTTGACTTTGACGTTGACCTACACTACTGGTCTAAAGTTTTAGAACACCCCCATTTTTCCAGTTTTTACTGAAATTTAAGCAGTTTAATGTTTCAATGGACTCTGAAATTAAAGCATAGAACAAATAAACAATTGCAGATCAAAAATAAATCATGGAATCGTTTTGTTGAACAAAATTTAATCTAAATGTTTGACTCATCAAAGTAGGCCCCTTTTGCAGATATAACAGCCGAACGTACTCGTGACATTCTTTCGACAATCAAAATCAAATGTTGTTCGGAAAGTTACTCCCAACACTGTTGCAGAAGTTCCCACAAATGTGTTGCACTTGTAGTTTGCTTTGCTTTTACCCTTCTGTCCAGTTCATCCCAAACCAGCTCGATGGGGTTCAAGTCTGGAGGCCATTCCATGATTTGAAGCCTACCGTCTTGTTCTTTTCTTCCAAGGTAGGTCTGACATAGCTGGAGGTATGTTTTGGGCCGTTATCTTGCTGTAGGATGAACCCCTGACCAACTAGGCGTAGACCAGAGGGGATTGCATGGCGCTGCAAAATGCTGTGGTAGCCCTTTTGGTTTAGGGTTCCAGTCTCTCTGTGCGAGTCACCGACTCTAGATCCAGCAAAAGAGCCCCAGATCATCACGCTTCCTCCTCCATGTTTGACAGTTGGTGTCACACACTGAGGAAGCATCCTTTCACCTACTCAACGGCGTACAAAAACCCTGCGTGATGAACCGAAGATGTCAAGTTTTGATTAATCCATCCATAAGACCTTCTTCCAGTTTTCAGTAGTCCCCTGGTGGTGCTTCATGGCCCAGGCAAGCCTCTTTTTCTTATTTTGCCATCTGAGCAATGGCTTTCTTACTGCCACTCGACCTGTCAAACCTGCAGCTCGAAGCCTTCTCTTCACAGTTGAAAATGAGACTTCCTTACTTCGACCAGTGTTAAGCTGTGATTGAAGCTGCTGTTCTGTGAGCCGACTATCACGCAAGCTGTTGACTCTCAGAAACTTGTCTTCTGATTGTGTTGTGGCTTTGGTTCTGCCAGACCTCTTCCTGTCAGAGTTTCCTCCAGTTTCCAATTGCCTTTTGATGGTGTAGGAAACTGTACTCACTGACACCTTGGCTTCTTTGCAATTTCTCTCAATGAAAGACCTACACTTTTAAGGGTTACCAGATGACCCGTGAACCCGTTGGGTTCCCATTGTGACAGTGGTTGGGGAAAAAAAAGATAACTCCAGCGAACTATACCGCTGAGGTTATTATACGTGCGTGGCCATATGTGCGTGGCCATACGTGCGTGGAAAAAAAAATTAACTTTCAAACTGCGTGCCAGAAACAACAACCACACAGGCCGTTCTTTTACTCTTGCACGCCCATACGTGCATGGCCATACGTGCGTGGCCGTACGTGCAAAAAAAAAAAAAACTTTCAAACCGCGTGCCAGAAACAACAGCCACACAGGCCGTTCCTTCGCTTTCACGTGCCCGTACATGCGTGGCCGTACGTGCAAGAAATAAAATAAAATAATTCAAACCGCATGCCAGAAACAACAACCACACAGGCCGTTCCTTCTCTTTCGCGTGCCCATACGTGCATGGCCATACGTGCGTGGCCGTACGTGCAAGAAATAAAATAAAATAATTCAAACCGCATGCCAGAAACAACAACCACACAGGCCGTTCCTTCGCTTTCGCGTGCCCATACGTGCATGGCCGTACGTGCAAAAAAAAAAAAAACTTTCAAACCGCGTGCCAGAAACAACAGCCACACAGGCCGTTCCTTCGCTTTCGCGTGCCCGTACATGCGTGGCCGTACGTGCAAAAAAAAAACAACAAATCTTTCAAACAAACACACAGGCCGTTCCTTCGCTCTCGCGTGCCCGTACGTACGTGGCCGTATGTGCGTGGCCATACGTGCGTGGAAAAAAAAATTAACTTTCAAACTGCGTGCCAGAAACAACAACCACACAGGCCGTTCTTTTACTCTTGCACGCCCATACGTGCATGGCCATACGTGCGTGGCCGTACGTGCAAAAAAAAAACAAACTTTCAAACCGCGTGCCAGAAACAACAGCCACACAGGCCGTTCCTTCGCTTTCGCGTGCCCGTACATGCGTGGCCGTACGTGCAAAAAAACAACAAATCTTTCAAACAAACACACAGGCCGTTCCTTCGCTCTTGTTAACGACGACTGGATTGGGGCATTGTGTTTATCTATAAATGCGCATAAGAAATCGAGAAATTATTAGAATACAGTAAGTCATCACTATCCAGAAGTCCGTACGTTGTAACCCATAATGGGGAACGCGCTCTAACTTGGCCATAACTTGAGAACCACTTGTCCGATTAATTTCAAACCTTTTGAAAGGCAAAACAAACAGATTGCTGGAATTATAGATAGATAGAAGATAGATACTGTGGGTGAAAAATGCCAAGCAACATGTCCTGTCATTGTTAACTAAGGCGCCCTTTCCCCATCGGCCACGCCTTCGCAGCAACGTGTCCTGTTGGTAAATAAATGGCCATAACTGGGGAACCACTTGTCCATTTAATATCAAACCTTAAAAAGGCACATACTCAGGTCCCCAGCAATATACCTGGCAAGTTTCAATGAGATCGGACCAGTGGTTGTCGAGAAACAGCGGTCACAGTCACAGTCACAGTCACAGTCACAGTCACAGTCACAGTCACAGTCACAGACACACACACACACACACACACACACACACACACACACACACACACACACACACACACACACACACACACACACACACACATTGCTGGAATTATAGATAGATTAATGAACACGGAAGTATTAGATCAAAATGGCGGTTTATTTTATGCTTAAAAATAAATCTTTCTTTGTCCATCATAAATTTTTGAGATTTTTATATGAATCACTTCAAGAAAAAAAAAAGATAGCTCCAGCGAACTATACCGCTGAGGTTTTTTGCATTGATTAAATTCTCCCAAAGAGTACTTGACTAAATTGGGAATTAATTTTTTAATAATTTTTTTCATTGCCCGATTTGAGCGAAACTTGATACTGCACACCACAGGAGAATGGTGAGTAAGGTGGCCCTAAAATTTTTGGGCTATCGTGTACCATTTTGTCTGTATTTTGGGAACATACAAACATACATACAAACATACATACATACAAGATGAGAGTTTTAGTAATATACTAGGCGACTCATGAACCTGTTGGGTTCCCGTTGTGACAGCGGTTGATGAAAAAAATCATTTCAAGAAAAAAAAACATAGCTCCAGCGAACTATACAGCTGAGGTTGTTTGCATTGATCAAATTCTCCTGAAGAGAACTTGACTAAATCGGGAGTTGATTTTTTCATAATTTTTTTCATTGCCCGATTTGAGCGAAACTTGATACTGCACACCACAGGAGAATGGTAAGTAAGGTGGCCCTAAAATTTTTGCGCTATCATTTACAGCTTTGTCTGTATTTCAGGAATACATACATACATACATACATACATACATACATACATACATACATACATACAAGATGAGAGTTTTAGTAACATATATGGATAGATAATGGTCTGTCTGTCTTCCTTTGTTAATTGTCTTTTTCTTGCCATTATGAAAGCAATACACTACTTCCTGCAATACAATATTGTCCAAATAATGCTTCAGAGGGTGGAGCAACACAGTCTGTTCCAACACTGCTTTTATACAGACAGAGGGTTTGTAACTAATCAACAAAAGTTGGGACACCTGTAAGAATTGTTTTCATCAACTTTCAAGGCTTAATTTACTTCCATTGCTGCAGAACAGCTGCAGTTGCTGACCCTTACTTGTTCCCTGAAAAGGGCCTTTTTTAACAACTGAAATTTACATTATTTTTCAGTTTTTAGAAACCTAAACTTCTTTTTTATCCTCTGGCAGTTTACCGCTTGGCTTTGTACCATTTCAGGTTATTTACTGGACTTTAACTGCTTAAACTTCAGTAAAAACTGAAAAATGGGGATGTTCTAAAACCTTTGACCGGTAGTGTATGTAGTCCTTTTCTCACCGGCAAATACATCCTCGGCACAGTCGATGAATGTTCCCAATGGCCACAAGCAATGATCCTATCATCCATCTCCACTCAGTGCTTCATTCAAGGCCGAACAACTGTTTAATCCACCTTTGGCTTGCCACATTAAAATTTATCAGATAATGGAACCTGGTTTATCAGTTTTGAGTTCAAATAGTTTTACAGCATTCATGGAATCAAACATCACAAAACTATGCTTTATTGGCCTCAAGCCAACTCAGAGAAAGTTCGTTTTTTCCCTGCATTCCAGGTAAGCCTTTTTGCACAACATGCATCGATCACAGGAATTGATGTCAGGGACTCTTCACATTTCTGCTAAATTATCGTACTACACAACAAACAAAACACGGATGCCATGCCGCATGCTTCAACCCACAACATACATGTAGGATTGTAGGTGATGCAGTTCTTCTACAACAACCAAAACAGAATAAGCTGAGTACCACCTATGATCCACATCCTTATACAGTAGTAGCAGTAAAGGGGGCGGCTGTTTTTCTTCAATGAGGTGGACAAAAAAATCATGTGCAACATATCACAAATTAATGACTTATCGGCAAAGTTCATTCACAGTTGTATAGAGAGGAGGACACCAAGGATGTTGGTAATTCCCCCAAGCAAAGCTGGCAAGTGACCCCCTAATCCAGTAGATTTAGCCCCAGAATGGCTGAACCTGAAACAAATTGCAATAGTTGTTTTTATTGCTGGATCTTGTTCAGGGGGTCACTCTGAATGTCTGAATATAAAATAGGACAAAATAGGACCACCGGAAGTGCTCTAATTTGCATAAATTCAAAATGGCCACCATTGAGCACTTGGGGGGCTGATATCTCCTAAACGGTGCATTTTAGACCCCATAAATGTATTATTAGCAGATAGGAAAGTGACCCCAAGGAATCCAAATATGTCGTCAAAATTTGTATATGACGTCATAGGCATCATATATGACGTCATAGGTGTCAAACAAATTCAAATCAAATTCAAATGAGTTTATTTTCCCTTATCATATAGTATAGATCGGGATTGACAAATAAACTATGCAACACAACATGGAACACAACAACCCCCCCCCCCCCAATCAGGGTAACCTACACCAGCATATTTCACCTAAGGTAAAAGGACTCAACGGCCAGGTGACTCTTTGTTCAGGTGATCATGAGTGTATCTGTACAATACATCAGATTTATGCGGCTATTTTTGCACTGTGGGCATGACAGATTTCATTTTGTATGCTTTGTGTAGTGACTGCTGTAGAGTGTACTGTGTATATGGTGTTTGGTTCAGATTGTTTGTGTGGGGTATTAGACGTTGTATGTACGCGCATAGCATTAGGTAAACTACTTGACTGATTTTCGTGGAATTTAGCATAGCTTTGACAATATCCTAAAAACTAATTTTCCATCCACAGGGTGACATCTACACCATGGATGACACAAAGTGTGCCATGTGCGAGAAACAGCTTGATGATGGCCGACAAACGTTTACTTTGACAGAGAAGGGTGCCCATAGTGTGAGGGAAGCTGCAAAATCAAGAGGAGTTGCCATCAACGTGATGGTGGGGCAGAAGTTCCACTCTGAATGCAGACTAGACTTTTGCAACAAGAAATCCATACAGTTTTCGTTAAAAACGAAAGTTTCAGGAGGAGCCAGAGCCGCCAAGTCGCTGTTCTATTGAACCCATATTTAAGTTTTTGGAACACTGCTTCCTTTGTGGGATGTCAGCAGACACCAACTCTGATGATTTCTTACCCTGTTCGAACGTGGGACTTCCAGAGGTCTATCTTTAAAGCATACGACCAAAGGCCCTCAAACGATCCTTTGGCAGAGAACGTTCGGGGACGTTTGGAATCTTGCATTGACCTTCACACGGCAGATGCCATTTACCACATAGTTTGTAGTGTAAACATCAGAACAGGGAAGCAAATTCCACTCCGTTACAGAAGATGGGAGAAAACGGCATCAAGACCCTAAGCGCAGATGGTGATGCTGATGTCTTGATTGTGAAAACGGCTGTAAGGTGTTCAACGTCTGCTTGTACGCAACTAATAGGAGAAGATACAGATCTTCTTGCACTGTTGTGTTTCTATTGTGGTGATGATTGCAAAGGACTCGTCTTCAGGTTAGAATGCAAGTGTGGGGAGAAGGAGGTGAAGAGGAGAGTCTGGGACATTGTTTGCCTCAAGAAGCAGTTGGGGAAAGAATTGTGTAGTCTCTTGCCAGTGATCCATGCCATTGCTGGATGTGACACAACATCCAGGATATTTGGGATAGGGAAAGGAGCACCTGTGAAGAAATCCCAAAATCATCACGAGTTTAAGTCGCAAATTCTAAAGTTGGCTCAAGAAGGGTTGGGGGTAGAGGACGTAGATAAGGCAGGAGAGAGCACTCTTGTCTTTCTATGTGGTAGAAAGATGGAAGAAAGCCTGGATGACCTGAGAGCCAGGAAGTTCTCGGAAAAGGTGGCTACCAGTGCTCGCAGTGTCCAAGTACAGACGTTACCTCCAACATCCAACACAGCAAGATATCACTCACAGAGGGTTTACTATCAAGCCCAGATTTGGATGGGGAAAGAAGAACTGAATCCAACGGATTGGGGGTGGCATTTGTGAGATGGTCGAATGCAGCCAAGCACGATGGATTTGCTTCCTGCACCGGAATATCTGTTGAAAATAATCTGGTGCCAATGCAAGGGTGATTGTGACACCCAACGTTGCAGCTGTCGGAAAAATGGCTTAGAGTGTTCACCATCATGCACGGGATGCAAAGGGACATTATGCACTAATAAGGGGGATGTTGCCACCGATATTGATTCAGACTAAGTAAAACCTCATCACGTGAATAAGCCAGGACATGTATAGGACAGACTCTGTGGAGGTATACATTTGAATTTGAATTTGTTAATGTACAAGGCATAGCTCATGGTACATATTTCAGACTAGGATATTTCCAAAGAACGTCATACATGTACTTCCTACAAAAACATTGAGGAAAACATAAATTTAACATAAATTATTTTCAATGACGTCATCAATGAAGTCATTTCTGACATATATGACGTCATATACAAATTTTGACGACATATTTGGATTCCTTGGGGTCACTTTCCTATCTGCTAATAATACATTTATGGGGTCTAAAACGCACCGTTTAGGAGATATCAGCCCCCAAGTGCTCAATGGCGGCCATTTTGAATTTATGCAAATTAGGGCATTTCCGGTGGTCCTATTTTGTCCCATTTTATATTGGGACATTCAGAGTGACCCTCTGAACAAGATCCAGCAATAAAAAAAACTATTGCAATTTGTTTCAGGTTATAGTGTAATTCTACTGGACTACCCAAGGCTTGTCCGAAGGCCAGATCATGATGGGCCTGATGCCCTCCTTGATGCCTGCAGGATTACAAAACAAATTTTTAAATTGAATTGTGAATGTTGGAGACGACCACCGTGCCGAACTGATGTGTTCATGCTTTGAAAGTTTTTGAAACCTACTTTGATTAACTTTATGTGTTATGTGGTTGTTTGAGTCACAACACTATGCAACACAATTTTTGTTCCCGGGTAGTAAGTGTTATTTCCTAATTGCTTATGCCTCTAAAGTATGGAAAATGGCTATTATTCCCCTCAAACTTTGCTTTTGTGACCAGGAGATGTTTTTTTGAAATTAACCTATTTTCAATGAGAAAACGGGCGAATTTGTGTCTTTTCGTTCGCACAAAGTCAGAAAAAAAACAACATATGAATCAAAATTAACATGGATTTATACTAAATTTATACAAAAATGACCACAAAAGATTTAGAAGTGAGTAGTTTTTCGAGATTTACGATTATACACTAAACCACTTTCACGAATCAGCCCCCAATGTAGTCTTCCATCATGTTCTGGTTATACTGCCTTTGGTAGCGCGTTCAAAGTCCAGTATATCCTGGTGGAAGCGCTCGCCTTGCTCCTCCGAGTACGCTCCCATGTTATCCTTGAATTTATTAAGATGAGATTCAAGGATATGGACTTTGAGGGACATCCTGCAGCCCATGGTGTCATAGTTCTTCACCAGAGTCTCAACCAGCTCCACATAGTTTTCGGCCTTGTGATTGCCCAGGAGGCCCCAAACCACTGCGACAAAGCTGTTCCAAGCCGCTTTCTCCACCCTATTGAGATTCTTGGGAAATTCTTTGCACTCCATGATCTTCTTTATCTGTGGTCCGATGAAGACACGGCTTTGACCGTTTCCTCAGACAGCTGAGGGAAGAAGTCTTGAATGTACTTGAAGGCTGCCGATTCCTTATCCAGAGTCGTGACAAATTGATTCATAAGGCCCAACTTGGTGTGCAGTGGTGGAATCAGCACCTTCCTGTGATCCACCAGTGGCTCCCATTTGACGTTACTCCTTCCCACGGAGAACTCGGTCTGCTATGGTCAGTATCCAGCCTGTGGTAGTGCGCTTTGGTGTCCCTGCTGTCCCAAAGGCAAAGATAGCAGGGATACTTGGTCCAACCGCCTTGGAGACCCATCATGAATGCCACCATTTTGAAGTCTCCGATGACCTCCCAGCCGTACTCATCGTACTTCAAGGCGTTCAGTAAGGTCTTGATGCTGTTGTAATCCTCATTGAGGTGCACCGAGTGAGCCAGGGGAAGAGAGGGGTACTTGTTCCCATTATGGAGCAGCACGGCTTTGAGACTCCTGGATGAGCTGTCAATGAAGAGGCGCCACTCGTTTGGGTTACAGGCAATTCTGATCGCCTCAAACAGACTGGTCTGTCACATTGTGGCAGAAGCAGAGTCCATCTTCACTGGTGAAGAAGCTGGAAAAAGCTTGGTGGTGATTCCTCTGATCTGCGACTTGCACACTTTCTTCCAACAAGTTCCACTGCTTGAACCTCACCGTCAGAGGCTCGGCATTGGACTTGGTGAGACCAAGATCTCTGATCAAGTCGTTGAGGTATTTTTGTCTCAAAAAGCAATCTCCTGGTCACAAAAGCAAAGTTTGAGGGGGATAATAGCCATTTTCTATACTGTTGAGGCATTAGCAATTAGAAAATAATACTTACTACCCAGGAATAAAAAACATGAAAAATTTGTCGATCTTTTCTTTCTTCAGACCACGTATTGACGGAAAACGCAAAATGAATCAGAAGGCGCATTTCGAATGTGAAAAGGGCAACTTCTTGAGATAGAGGAACAAAAGGAAGCAGGATGAAGAAGAAACCGAGAAAATAAGGCAACAAGAAGAGCACGTTTGTCTGTGACTGATTTAAAATGCATTTTTGAGCACAAAGCAGAGAAGGCCAACAGAGATTTGTTCGTGAAAAAAACGGATGATGAGAGGACATCAAGGCAGACACAAAATCGTATCCAGCATTAGAGAAGGTGGCATTCAGCTCTGCACAGACAGCTATCTGTCCGGCAGGCCTCGAGTATATAAACACATATATATATATATATATATATATATATATATATATATATATATATATATATATATATATATATATATATAATTTATTTTTTTTCACTTATTTAGACTAGTGCAAGTGGCCTTGAAAATAAAAGTGGAAATTTGTACTAGTCATAATACCCAGGGGGCCTTAAGACCTAGACAGCATGAACATGAGATGATTGGTCTGGGTGGACACAGTGGGAAACTAGAGGGGGAGCACTCGGGAGAGTGCAAAACGTCCGCCGCCAATACTGCTGGGTCACTCAAGTGAACCTTATATCTTATTCATTAAATATGATGTCAACAGTGCTGAGTTTTGTTCTTTTCTCAAACATTTTTTTGGCAGGGGGGGGGTGGAAATCACTTAAAACATGTAGAAATGCAAAAAAAAGAAATCGAAATTTTGTTGAAAAAAAAGTTGCAAAATTTTTTTTTCTCGAACAATTTTTTTTTTGGGGGGGGGTTGGAAATCACTTGAAACATGTAGAAATGCAAAAAAAATTTCTCTAACAATTTTCTTTTGGGGGGTTGGAAATCACTTAAAACATGTAGAAATGCAAAAAAAAAAATTTCTCCAACAATTTTTTTTTGGGGGGGGGGTTGGAAATCACTTAAACATGTATAAATGCAAAAAAAAAATTCTCTAACAATTTTCTTTTGGGGGGGTTGGAAATCACTTAAAACATGTAGAAATGCAAAAAAAAAAATTTTTCCCAACAATTTTTTTTGGGGGGGTTGGGGGTTGGAAATCACTTAAGCATGTAGAAATGCAAAAAAAAAAATTATCTTTTTTGGGGGGTGGGTAACAATTTTTTTTGGGGGGGTTGGAAATCACTTAAAACATGTAGAAATGCAAAAAAATATTTCTGAAACAATTTCTTTTTGGGGGGGTTGGAAATCACTTAAAACATGCAGAAATGCAAAAAAAAAAAAATTCTCTAACAATTTTCTTTTTGGAGGGAGGGTAACAATTTTTTTTGGGGGGGTTGGAAATCACTTAAAACATGTAGAAATGCAAAAAAAAAAATTTTCTCTAACAATTTTCTTTTTGGAGGGGAGGGTAACAATTTTTTTTTTGGGGAGGGTTGGAAATCACTTAAAACATGTAGAAATGCAAAAAAAATTTCTCCAACAATTTTTTTTGGGGGAGGGGTAACTTTTTTGGGGGGGGGGTTGGAAATCACTAAAAACATGTAGAAATGCAAAAAAAAAATTTTTTTTCTCCAACAATTTTCTTTTTGGGGAGGGGGGGGGTTGGAAATCACTTAAAAGATGTAGAAATGAAAAAAAAAAATTTTTTCTCTAACAATTTTTCTTTTTTGTGGGGGGGGGGACCAAGTCCAAAATTTAATGGCATGATCCTTGGACCATACCTAACCGCCCCACCAAGTTTCGTCGAAATCCGTTGAGGAGTTTTTCCGTAATACTGTTCACAAACAAACAAACAAACAAACAAACAAACAAACAGAAAGGGGTGAAAACAGTAACCTCCATCCATCTTCGAAGATCGCGGAGGTTAATGAAACCAAATCTTCATATATATTCCAGCGTTTTATTACAGGGATAGAAAGAGCTTCCTTTTTTATTGTTTTTTTTAAAGATGTGGAAGAACGTGCTTCCCTTTAAGCGACACTCCTTGAGGTTGAATTATTTGTTGCTTGGTGGGCCGTGGCTTGGTGTCTATGGCCATACATGCAGTTTGGTAAGGCAGCTACCAAAGAAATTGCATTAATATTAATTAACCAGGTCATGAAAAAAAATTCAAATGGATTTTATCACGTCGTGATATTCGGCCACCCGATATTGGTGTGATGTGTTATTTAATTCCGCAATGGTGACTGCAGCAGAACTCCAAGCCACGTGACATGACATTGGTAACAAAAGAGTTTAAATACCATAAATCTCAGTACTGGTGTATAAATGTATTTTACTGGATAAATGTGTTGACAGCACATAGCTATTATTCACACTTCGTTGCCGAGGGAACAATCTCATTGAACTTGAATGATATATCGAACATGCTCGAACATCAAGTTACAGGCTGACCTTGTGGCATCTGGCCAGAATGTCAAATGACTCAAATTAACAGACATTCCGGGCCAGGGCACCAATATAGTTAATGCTCAGGAATAATTGCACGCCATTCTTATCGGTTTTGGTTAATACCGGGAAAATATACATACCTGCAGGGGTGGGGGGTACAAAGACAACAAAGCTTGGGAGTCTGCAAACGACCATTTAATACCGCAATGATGACTGCAGCAGAATGCTCGGTCACATGACCCAACCGCCAAACACTGTACGTCACTTCCTCTATACCAAATTGAGGCAGTACCATAATGCCGACTCTACACTCTCCCGGGCTATAACGAATGTTGCTCTCAACATTCACACCCAAGTACTTTATACCATAATATGTATATTTGTGAACTACATCATGAGTTTATGAAAGAACGAATTTGCTTCACAATAGTGACAGACACTGGATACAATAGCCATTTTATGCGTTCAAATGTAAAGTAATGACCGCCTCGGGTTTTATTCCTCAACTCCCGCCTCATTTACAGTTCCGGCAGAGGATCAACACTATGGGTGGGTGGCCATCCCTATACTGTCGCTTCATCGTATGGTGTTTTAATTTCACATCACCGATACGAGTCCTCATTTTTGTGCTCGACAAGTCACATTACCTACAATCACAACGATACTTCCCGATGTCTCCATGGAATAAGGAAATGCTGATTCAATTTACAATCACTGTTCAATTCTCACACCATTTCCAGTACTCTTGGACAACACAGTCAGAAGCTGCTTCGTCTCCAGACACAAGATGGGTGGGATTATATGGACTAGTGAACTGCCTGTGTTAGGCAAAACATTATTGAGATTAACCAGGGGTACATATGGACTGATGCCCTCATCACTCATCACAGGTGGTCCCACGTGGTTCGCCGCAACATAAGCTCTTGCACATGATTCTCCCAGAAAGTCATACTGTGAGTGAAGGTCTGTGGTGGTCATCGCTTTTGGTTTGGATGACCACTGCATTGTTGGGGCTCGGGTACAACACGGGTGCTGGTCAACACCTCGGAACCAAAATCATCTTCCACTTTCACGTCTTCTGCATTTGGCCTAAAAGAGTCTGCAAGTTAATTCAATAGTGTGGAGGATCGGTCGTTGTGACTCTCCAGCTCCTCCACGAGAGTCTGTTCCTCCTGAGTCAGTGGGCCCTGATGAGGTATGAGGTAGTACAAATCCGACGAGTCCTCATCCGACCTGGAGTCTGCACTTGTCAGCACTTGATGACCGAGGGTCCTCTCCCTATTTTTTATTATACTTCCACTGATTGTGGTGGCATAATTTCATGCTTTCAACTTGCTATGAATAACGGTGCATCACCATTGCTGCCGAGTAGGGGGCACCACTAATGCAATGCCCCTATTACAAGCACACTGGCACTCGTTTTGCCTACCTCAGAAGGATGACAGGCTGAATAAACCACACCTGGTGTTACTTCAATGGCTGATGGGGCTCAAACTCACGACCTGAAGATCCCAAGCCCACCACCCAAACCTTGAAGCCAATACCATGCTTCCTCTCCCTATTGCTGTTCTGCAGCAATGTTATTTTCCTTCCAGATATGACGAGGGAACAAATTGGTGTAATCAGCAGGTTGTTGAAGAGTGAAAGTAGGTTTTGATGAAGAATTCCAGCTCCTCCACTTCCATCCTCCCGTCTCACCTGGTTAACCGGGCTATCGACATCGATTTGCTTCACCACAATGTGCACATTCTCTTCCCAAAATGACCGCAATTTTCCAAGTCCCCCCTCGCGGTAGACATACTTTGTCTCTACGATCATCTCGGGTTTCCTCTATGAAACACTGGAATGTTCCTGGAGCTCCAGCAAAACCAAATGGGATGTGTTTCCACTCATATAGCCCTCATTGGGTGACATATATGTTTATATGTTGGCATTGAACCTTGATCCAGCCCTGGTGGTATGCTTTTCCCTGGTCTCAGAGAGTAAATCGCCTGTTTCCACCAAGGTTGTTCAAAGTTTCCTCAATCCTTGGAATGGATTGTCTGTTTCCCACTGTTTTGGTATTCAATTGCTGAAAATCAATACACAGGCATAGACTATCATCCTTCTTGTGAACACAAACAATGGGCTCGAGGTAGATTTGGTGATCCACCCATTTCTTATTTGTCTTCCAGGTTGTCTTTCACCTCCTGGCGGAGAGGTTTCAGAATTTACATGCAAGTTTTCTGCACTGGTGTATGATCGAACAGTGTGATATCCATTTGCATGTCTGTGACACATCTGTTGTCCTTACTGTTCAAGGAGAATGCTTCACACTCCTCTCTTAACAAGTCCCTTACAAATTGTTTCTGTTTCCCATCCAGGGCATATTATCTCAATAGACCAGTGGGTCCCACACCTTATCTCGAGGGATCCCTGTGGTCTGTGATGCTGGAATATCAGCGTGCCCAACCTTGTCCCCAATTCCATCTTTGCTGCAACCAATGCCTACACTGGCATTACGGACTTGATTTTCTGCAGGTTCCCCAGTATTTGGTTCGAAGGGAGTTCTATGTGGCATGTGGAGCATTGTTGTCAATGACAATTCTCACTGTACAAGATGAGCCTTGTTGTGTTTGGACCAATGTTGTACTCAAGTCTAGTCTCTCAGGCCAGGATGTATCCTTATCTGGTATGAACACGGCCAATCCTGGGTCTCCTGTGGCTCCATTGTGGACTCTGCATTTCATAATCTTCGTTTATCCCTTTCCCTAAATTCACTGGGCATACAATGGCTTTTCTGCTCGCCTTAATCAAGTTTGCTACTGCAGGCACTTCTTTGGATGTCAGAGATGGAACTGCATTACTCAGATACTCTTTGAAAGTTGCTGTCTGGCCCTCTAAGTATTCGATAACATTACAGCCAATGATTGGAGTCTCAGCCCCTCACAGCAGTAATCAGAAATGGAACCATCATTCTCTTCCCTTTTTGTTCCAGTTTAAGTTCCAGTGCTACTTATCCAGCATATGGTATTGGAGTTCCATTAGCTGCCATAACTGTCAAGTCACCCACCAGCAAATCTTCAATAGGAGCGATGCCAACATCAGACATGTTCTGCTCAAGTCAGGTTAAAGGGAGTATACAGATCTGGAAGCCAGTGTCCCACAATACATTTACAACAACATCATTCAGTGAGCACTGTATAACGCAATGGTTACCAAGTAATTGATTATAATTAATGACTGCCTCGCTTTAGGGCTGAGTTGGTCCACAGTACCCTTCAAGGCATCTAAAGTGATCGTGATATATATATATATATCTATCTATCTATCTATCTATCTATCTATCTATCTATCTATCTATCTATCTCTCTCTCTCTCTCTCTCTCTCTCTCTCTCTCTCTCTCTCTCTCTCTCTCTCTCTCTCTCTCTCTCTCTCTCTCTCTCTCTCTCTCTCTCTCTCTCTCTCTGTGTCTCTCTCTCTCTGTGTCTCTCTCTCTGTGTCTCTCTCTCTGTGTCTCTCTCTCTGTGTGTCTCTCTCTGTGTGTCTCTCTCTGTCTCTCTCTGTCTCTCTCTCTCTCTCTCTCTCTCTCTCCCCGTATCACCTGTACATTCAGCAACATACAAGCATTATATCGTTCTCCCTCTGTGGGCCACTGTTGATGTTGACAAGATGCAGAAAACTGAGAAACTACCTTGCAGTTGGAGCGTTGAAATGAATTATTCCAGTTTTTCTTGCTACTCATGCATACCGGGGATTTTTTCTCACTGTCAGTCACTTCCTGTCCTGTTGGTGTGACCCATACCCGTTCTCCCACGCCCTTGGCCTGGTGGTTTCAGAGAATCAATTTCAAAATGATCCCCTGCTCCACATCTTCAGCAATGCCTGCTCCTATCCCCGGTTCAGACACGTCGAGTTGACAAGAGCTGGACCATAATTTAACTTTGAGTCTTCCTCCTGTGAGGCGAATAGGGATTTTTGACAAAGATCTAACTTTCTTGTTGGAAACTCTTGTGGTCCTTCTTTCCCATTTTGCAAGGCATTCCCTATCAATTGGAAAAGTTGTTGTTGCTCGCAGCTCTTCATAATGGGTTCGAATGATTTTTCTCAGGTAGGCATTGTCAGATCCTTTCAGCCCTCTAAATAACTCCGGAGGTGCAAACCCGGCTCGAATGCATGGATTACTGCATTAACCATTTCCCTCTCTGGGTAACCCTGACAAAACCCTTCATCAATCTGTCGCAGTGAGGAAATATACGGCACAGAGATCTTAGCATTTCCAATTTGCCCTGCAATCTTAAAGTCCTTCCTCGAGAATGGGCCTGGATTCAGGTTGTATATATGTTCTGGGTCTCGTGCTTGGTGATGGGGATGTTGGGCCTCCATTGTGGTATGTCTTTGATCAGCCTCCAATTTCGTTAGGAATGATGTCATGTAACATAGGTATCCCAGACCACCATCTTCCTTCTCTTCCTCCTCTTTTAAAGATATTATTATTATTGCCTGGGCAAGCTTGGTATTGGCTTCGTGGTTAGGGTGGCTGGCTTAGGATCTAAGGGTCCGAAGACCAAGCCCCGTTGGCTGTTGAATTAACACCAGGTGGGGTGACTCACCCTGTCATCCTTCTGAGGTCGGCAAAATGAGTACCACTGTACTGGTATAGGGGCACAGCATCAGTGGCATAGCCATGCTTCCAAGAAATGATAGCTACCTGGCAGCCAAACTGTCATGCCTGGGCCATTTTCAGATGAGAATCCTCATCTGGTGATGTTACTCTGAAATGCCCTGCTGCTCGTTTCAATTTATCCAATGACAAACCATAGATCTGGCTCAACAGATCAAGTTGGAGTTCTACTGTTGTGGGTTCCATCATCTCCATAAACCGATGCAGCCCCGGCTGTGTCTTTATCTCTCATAGTGAGATCCTGGACAAGCCCCCAGAAATGTTACGCCCCTTGAGTTCACCGGTGTGTGGGAGAGTAAAAAGACAACAAAGCTTGAGAGTTTGCGGATGACCGTTTAATACCGCAACGGTGACTGCCTCAAAATGCTGTGTCAAATGACATGACATTGGTGACAAAACCATTATACCAGAAAAAACAGAACTGGTATGTAAATGTATTTTACAGAATAAATGTGTTGAGAGCACATAGCTACTATTCACGCCTTGTTGCGTGGGGTACAACCTCAGTGCACTGAACGTTATGTCAAACGTGCTCAAATATGAAGTTACAGGCTGACGTCATGGCATCCAGCCAGAATGTCGAATGATTCGAATTAACAGACATTCTGACTGGGGCACCGAGAGTTAAATGCTCTGGAATAATCGCGTGCCATTCCTGCATTGCACATATATTGTGCACATTACATTGAGGAACACCCCTCTCATGCCCGTACACAACGATCCCATCACATGCCTCCAGTGCAGCAATTCAGAATGTTTTTCATTAATCCCTGAAAATCGTGATATTTAAAAACGACATTTCGAATTCTGATACATAATTACTGTATGTTCTTAAACACACACACACACACACACACACACACACCAAACAAAAAGTTTACATGTTCTTGAAAGTAGACTACAATCCCATGTAGAGTTGATTTTTACTGGTCCCCTTTACTTCTCAGGACCACAGAGTTCAACACACACACACACACACACACACACACACACACACACACACACACACACACACACACACACACACACACACACACACACACACACACACACAGATGCCAGTATGCTCTTGGGAGATGTAAGCAGCTTCAGAAAAATGATGTCATTGCTGTTCTGGTTTATTCAAAACTAGCCACACAGACCCTTCTCTGTCGAAGCATGCCCGATGTGCACGTTCCGATAATTGCTTTGACCAATCTGGTTTTGCCATGTTGTCAAGTACAAACTTACAGAATGTGATGGCAATTGTGACATTTTTCACTTGACCTTCGCCAAAGTGTGTTCATTGCTGGCTGCCATCGAAGAAACTTTTAATCACTTTTTCCAGCAAGTCAGAACAGCTCAAAGCACTTAAATATCCCCGTTATAGAAACATTTTCGGTGCTAAAACGCACTAATGCGCTGCTGCAAAATTGCCTCCAAAGTTTCCTTAATGAGCTTCTCTCCCCAATCATCTCACATATATTAAAACAAAGCGAATTCTTCTCTTCAAATCAGCCTGATTTTAGCTTTCCCTGCTCATAATCTGAGCCATCAACTCAGATTGTAACATCAACCCCTTTCATTATCTCGTGTTGTCTTCAATGCAGTGGTGCATCATGACATAAAGATATAATTCATACCTTTTCAACATAAAAATTGTGCCTTTCTGGGTGCTGACTGCTCCTCTAAAGCATGTAGAGTTATAACTATGCCTCCATGTATCTACAACTTTCTCTTGTGTTTAAAATGATGTCTTTATGCAATACTACGCATGATGTATCTGTAAAAGAGTTGACGTTTCCATTAGAAATTATGTCCTCTTCCGATTAGGAATTTCTGTTTCCGGTTCTTGAGTGAGGGCAGCACTCTTTGGAGTCTTTGGCAACTTTCTCAAAGATAAGTTTTCTAGTCGATTTTTGTTGCGTTTGTCCTGTTATTTTGTTGTTGTCTCCATGTTTACTGTGTGTTTCTAGTTTAGTTTTGCTTTAAAACTTGTGCTAATCGGTGAGTATTCGTTGGCCTTTTCATAATCGGCCTATTTTATATCAGTTTCTCGTTGGCCTCAAAAATCCGGCGTCTTCGCTCTAACCTGACAAAACTCTCATTACAGGTTGCCACTGACAAATCAGATAGAATATGCTTCATAAACTTTCCTCCTTCAAGACGTTTCTGACTCCTTAGTATCTCTCCCTGGTTACTCCCTCCTTCGGTATGATAGACCTGAGCCTCGTTCTGGTGGCGGAGTTGCTTTCTTAATCAAAAACTCTATTCTTCACTCTCCATGTACTGCCCTCATACAACCACACCCCCAGGAATACCTCTGGCTACCACTTCCCCTCCGCTCCCAACTCTTCTTTATCTGTGTGTTGTACCATCCACCACACAATGATGACTCCATTAACACCTCGCTCGCTGACAACCTGGACCAACTTCTATCCTCTCATCCCAACTCTCTCTTCCTCAATGTGGTGACTTCGATTGTCATCATGCTAGTTGGCTGGGTCTGGGTACCGCTCTCACCTGCCATGGCACTTCAGCAAAGGATTTTTTGCGGCTCATTGGGACTGACTCAATCTGTCAACTTCTCGACCCGGATCTCAGACAACGGTGCTCCATCTCTTCTGGATTTGATTTTAACCAATTTCCCTGCAAATGTCTGTTATTCTGCTCCAATCTGTTCACCTGACCATATGCTTGTTGAAGAGGTCATCATTGGCAGCTATTCGAGAACTTCCTCAGTGCTGATGAATCTGGCGTTTCGCTCAAGCCGACTGGCAGAGACTTTGAGCAGTCATCAAACTTCTGGACTGGTCTCCCATTTCCACTTCCTCCGACATCAGCTCATCCTGGGAATTTTTTCAAAGAAACTTGGTGTCTCTCATGCACAGATATATCTCATCTCGTCTTCAGTTGTCATACCCTTCCTCCCGTCCATATTACACTGAAACTTGTGGCGAGGCAGTTGCCCTGAAATAACATGGATTCGTCGAAAGGAAGGCAAATCCAACTGAAGACAATCTTAGTTCCTTCCACAAAGCTTGGAACAAGTGTTTGTCTACCCTCAGGAGAGCCAGGAAGCAACATATTTCTAATCTCAAGTCTGAATTCTCAAACCTGTCTCCCTCCTACAAATCCTATTGGTATTGAGTTAAGTCTGTTTCTGGTGTATGTTCCCCCTCCATCCCCTCCCTTACCTTAAACAGCTGCACAGCTGACACTGCACATGAAAAGGCTGAATGTTTAAACTTCTGTGTTTGCTTCTGAACAGTGTCCAAAACCCATTGCTTTCTGTACCCACCTTACGCAGTTGCACCCAGCTGTTCCTGGACTCTTGTGTCCTTTCCCCCCTGACAAGGTGGAGAGCTTGTTGTCAAACCTCGACTGATTCTGTAACGGTCCAGACGGCATCAGCCCAAGTATCCTCAAAACCTGCTCCGCTGCTCTTGCTCACCCTCTCTCTGTTCTATTCTCCCTCTCATTTTATCAGGGTCATCTTCCATCTACTTGGAAATCAGCAAACATTATCACTCTGTATAAAAAAGGTGCAAAAACAGATCCCTGCAACTACAGACCAAGCAGCCTGCTCCCAACCATCGGCAAGGACATGGAATCCATCATCGCTTCTGACATCAAATCCTTCCTCTTCTCCAATGGCTTGATTTCCGATCATCAATTTGGATTCAACCAGGTCACTCTACCCTGCATGTGCTGCTTCTGCTTTCCCAACAATGGATGGAGATCCTCAATCCCAGACATGAGATCAGAGCCATCTCCCAAGACATATCGCGACCTTTTGATACGGTCCGGCACCCTGCACTGCTCACCCAACTCCCTTCCTATGGTATCAAAGGCAATCTCCACTCATGGCTCGCAGACTTCTTCTGCTGTCACAGTCAACGCATGGCTATTAATGGCTCTCTCTCATCTCCTCTTCCTACAAGTCTGGTGCTTACTTAGTGGTTAGGGTGGCTGGCTTGGGATCTTAGAATCCTGAGTTTGAGCCATTTTTACCACTGAATTAACACCAGGTGAGGTTGACTCAGCCCTTCATCCTTCAAAGGTTAGTGAAATGAATACCAGTGTCCTGGTAAAGGGGCACAGCATCAGTTGCATAGTCATGCCCTAACAAAATGATAACTACCTGGCAGCCAAGCTGCCATGTGCACGATGAAGAAGAAGAATATGGAGTAGAAGAAGTTCTCCTCTTCCTGTCCAGACTGGAATTGCTCAAGGCAGTGTTCTGGGCTCTGTGCTTTTTTTCTGAGTGCATGGACCGAACTTGCACCCAGGCCTGTACTGTGTGGTGCCGTGGTGGAGGTTATATGGCTGTCTTGTGAACCATATGTTTCAGTATGTGAGGAGTGGACATGCTGGAGCACCGAAGCCACACAGGATGTGTTGTGCAGTGCAGGTGTGGGTAAAGTTGAGTGTGTCGGTGAGAATCCGTGCAATGTGTGCGAATGAAAGGGTAAGTATATTGCCGGAGTGCGTGCATGGTTAGCATGTACTACAAGGAGGTTGAAGGAATGTGAATTGGGGCGGTGCGGGGAGGGGTGGGGGGGCTTTTGTTAAGGACTGACAGTTTAGTTTTAAATTTTAAACTGCTTCCCCAGAGTGTGGCATGTATGAATCCGATTTGGAGTGAACCGGCCAGAGAGCAGCAAAGGTCGCTGCATGTGCGTACAGCACACATGGGACGTGGGGCAAATGGGGGGATCTGGTTTTGTACAGGGACTCCGAGGAGGGTTTGTAAAGGCACTGTGCCTGTGCGTGCCTGTTTTTAGAAGTTTCTTCAACCGTTTCATTGGAGTGCTTGCTTGAGTGCTTCTTCTTCACCATTGTTTCATCACCTTTATCACCATCAGCTTCTCCTTTTAGGTCATTATAAATTGAAAGGGCCTTTTGCCAAGTGTGACGACCACCAGGAGGCACTTTTTTATTTTAAAATGTTCATCTTCCAACCATACATTCAAAAGTTTCCAAGTTTTTTCAATGTATGGATTTCTGCGACTTCATAATGCGACTTCAGAGGCAATATTTCCACCAGAACTTACTCCAGCCCTTTTGTTATCTTCACAATGGCAATGTAACGAATGGTGGACTCATTGACGTTGTAGTCTCTCTCCAACACAGCAACACACGCACCACTCGAAAGTCGATGAAATATTTAAAAAAAATTTCCACTAATATCATCACTTTATTCACTTTTTACTTCTCTTCAGCAGATGCACAACTTGATGGACTTTTTGGACCCATTGGTTAAATAAATAATTGCAATAATACAGTATCCAAAGTTTCACCGCAAAAAATGCAGCACCGCAAGTAGTCACCAACCTCCACAAAGAAGCTGCGGAGTCTTGTTTTTTTTTTCAATGTATGGATTCAATGTATGGATCATTCCCAAGACAGTGAAGTGGCCATTGCCAGAAGGCACAGAATGTAAATTTTTATATTTTTCGGCTATGGTGTTAAAATTTGACACGTAATGTGAAAGGAAAATACTGTTATCAAAACATTGAAAGTCTTTACAAACTTGTGAAAACCAAAAGTTTCGAGGGGGGGGGGGGAGGAGGGGTCACTTTTTCCGCAGGTATGTGGAAATATTGGCGTGGAGGAAAAGAAAGGGTGTCTAAAAGTTGAGCGCAGATTCGCAAAATTGCAGACCATGAACAAGCAGCGGACGGCGGGGTTTTACTTGAGTACATATACTGTGTTCCTTCGAGCACCTATTAAATGGAATGCCATACCAGCACTTGTTGCAGAAGTCCTGACCAACAGGGGATGCCTGCCACACATCCACCCTGTTATGTATTCCCATTACCAGTTCATAAGAAGTTTCGGTTTTAGTTGGGATGATAATTATAATGTAATGTTCGTTGCTTGTGCAGAAGATTCTGGAAACATCATATTCAGCCTTCAGAGTGGAATGAAACTTTTATTTACCTTCAGAGTGGAACACAGGAACAAGACTCATGGAAGAGCAAATCCACTCTGTAGGCTGATTTTGTGTAAATATACTCATTCCCAATGACTTCAGGCTCGAGAGTTGTGTGATGTAATGTGTGTGGAATGAGGGTTCCGAAGTGAACCTTCAACGAGAATAAACGTTATGACCTAAGGTCTCAAATGTCCCATTGAGTAATCGATTCGTGGAAAAAAAAAAAAACATTTACAAAACAATCGGCAGCTTTTCTCGATTTTCATCGAAACATTTTGGTGAGAAAATTTCAGATACTGTTTTGTAATATCATATTGTGCATCTTGTGGCAGTTTGAAAGATGTTTTGTTTTTATAATGTGGATTTAACCAAACTCTTGTGTTGTTATGGTTGGAGAGTCTGCTCCGAGTCTGGTGGGAGGTTAGTGGATCAAAACATTGGCCGAATCATAGCAAGACTTTAAAAATTGGACGAGCTACCTCCTTGCTTGATGCTCAGCATTCATTTACAGAGGAAAGACCATGGATGATCATAAGTTGGCAACACTTGTGCAGGCATTGATGGGCCTAATGGCTTCAAGATATTTTGTCTCACCATCCAATTTGACTACTGGTTAACATACCTGTAAAGTTTTAAAATTCCTGACCTTTTTGTGCTGGTTGCTTATGCTGCACCAACATTACATTTCCCTCCCAAAATACTTAAATATATATATATATATATATATATGATCATCTCAGAGAGCAATTTGGAATTTGAGTCAAAAGTTCAACCTCTCAACTGCAATGGTCACCAACCAAATTGATTTCAGTCACCTCTTTGAGGCCACTGTGTGTTCCACTTTGAGAGTTGACCAATGAAAGCCAACCATTGAGAAAGGTAGATGCTGTGACAGTGAGATCAGGGAACTGGGCTAGTAAAAGCAGCTGAGTGAAGAAATTTTGAGTTCTGCACAAGTGAACTTTTTGGATTTGGGCCTTGTTATCCGAGAACATCTTAATTCCACCTGGATGGAATAAGTGGAATAGCAAACAAACATTATCGATTCTGATGTACCATACTTTGTTACAGAGATGCCACAGTAGTTTCTTGGCAGGGATTATACTGGGTGGTTTGCCATTGCCTTCCCAGCAGGAGTTAGGGTTTTGGAATTTGGTCATTGTGCCGGAAAAAGCTTGCCTCCTCTTTGTGAAGGACACCGTGGGATCTTTAACGTCCACCAACTAATGGCGACAGATGGGACACCCGGTTTAACATCCATCGAAGAGATGGCACACACATTGATGAATCACTCTGCCTGTGAAACACCAGGATAACAATTTATAGCTCGCCCGATATTCAAACCCCGGTTAAATAGCTTCGAGGCGAGTGTGCCTCCCTCTCGGCCATTCTGCCAGCCCAACATTGTCTACAATGATAGCCAATTATTACAATAATCTCACAGTCCTAAAACAAAATTAAGGTGCTGCATGCATGAGTTTTAAATATTTAATTGGGAAAGACAACTTACACTGCATCAATTACCTGGTAAATTTATATCATGGGGTGCAGCATTTCATGAGGTCACATTTATTCCAAGACTAGTAGAGTCCGCACCCTCTGGGTGGGTTGGGTTTGCACGTTAATTGCTGAAAAAGGTAAAGTCTGTATATTACAAGAAGACTACAAATGTTTGTGTGGTGTGCATCTAAAGGGGTTTAACTGATGTAACAGGTCTAGAGGGTCTAAAGGGTCTCAGGAGTCGAAGGGGTGTCAAGGTCTCAAGGTGTCTAAAGGGTTTAATTGGTCAAAAGGGTGTGTTCCAATAGTACGGTAGTTAGCATATAAGGGGTCTAAAGGGTGGAAGGGGTTTAAAGGGTCTTAAGTGGTCAACAGATTTTAAGGGCATATAAAGGCTCTATGGGGTCTATAGGGTCCATATGGGTTTTAAAGATCCAAAGGGTTAAGCGGTATATGTGGTCTTAGGGGTCTAAATGTCTACAGGGGTCTACGTGGTATGTTCCAAAAGTAGATACAGTGGGGAGAACAAGTATTTGATACACTGCCGATTTTGCAGGTTTTCCAACTTACAAAGCACGTAGAGGTCTGTAATTTTTATCATCGGTACACTTCAACTGTGAAAGACGGAATCTAAAACAAAAATCCTGAAAATCACATTGTATGATTTTTAAATAATTAATTTGCATTTTATTGCATGAAATAAGTATTTGATCACCAACCAACCAGTAAGAATTCCGGCTCTCACAGACCTGTTAGTTTTGTCTTTAAGAAGCCCTCCCATTCTCCACTCATTACCTGTATTAACTGCACCTGTTTGAACTCGTTATCTGCAGAAAAGACATCTGTCCACACTCAATCAATCAGACTCCAACCTCTCCACAATGGGCAAGACCAGAGAGCTGTCTGAGGACATCAGAGACAAAATTGTAGACTTGCACAAGGCTGGGATGGGCTTCAGGACAATAGGCAAGCAGCTTGGTGAAAAGGCAACAACTGTTGGCGCAATTATTAGAAAATGGAAGAAGTTCAAGATAACAGTCAATCTCCCTTGGTCTGGGGCTCCATGCATGATCTCACCTCGTGGAGTCTCAATGATCATGAGAAAGGTAAGGGATCAGCCCAGAACTACACGCCAGGACCTGGTCAACGACCTGAAGAGAGCTGGGACCACAGTATCAAAGAAAACCATAAGTAACACACTAGGCTGTCATGGATTAAAATCCTGCAGCGCACGCAAGGTCCCTCTGCTCAAGCCAGCGCATGTCCAGGCCCGTCTGAAGTTTGCCAATGACCATCTGGATGATCCAGAGGAGGAATGGGAGAAGGTCATGTGGTCTGATGAGACCAAAATAGAGCTTTTTGGTTTCAACTCCACTCGCCGTGTTTGGAGGAAGAATAAGGATGAGTACAACCCCAAGAACACCATCCCAACCGTGAAGCATGGAGGTGGAAACATCATTCTTTGGGGATGCTTTTCTGCAAAGGGGACAGGACGACTGCACCGTATTAAGGGGAGGATGGATGCGGCCATGTATCGCGAGATTTTGGCCAACAACCTCCTTCGCTCAACAAGAGCATTGAAGATGGGGCGTGGCTGGGTCTTCCAGCATGACAATGACCCGAAACACACAGCCAGGGCAACGAAGGAGTGGCTCCGTAAGAAGCATCTCAAGGTCCTGGAGTGGCCTCGCCAGTCTCCAGACCTGAACCCAATAGAAAATCTTTTGAGGGAGCTGAAAGTCTGTGTTGCCCAGCGACAGCCCCGAAACCTGAAGGATCTGGAGAAGATCTGTCTGGAGGAGTGGGCCAAAATCCCTGCTGCAGTCTGTGCAAACCTGGTTAAGAACTATAAGAAACGTCTGATCTCTGTAATTGCAAACAAAGGTTTCTGTACCAAATATTAAGTTCTGTTTTTCTGATGTATCAAATACTTATTTCATGCAATAAAATGCAAATTAATTATTTAAAAATCATACAATGTGATTTTCAGGATGTTTGTTTTAGATTCCGTCTTTCACAGTTGAAGTGTACCTATGATAAAAATTACAGACATCTACGTGCTTTGTAAGTGGGAAAACCTGCAAAATCGGCAGTGTATGAAATACTTGTTCTCCCCACTGTAGGGTCTATAATCGGGGGTTGGCAACCCAAATAAAAAGAAGACATTTTTTTGAATTGAGTGAAAAACACAATGTCTTCAATGCATGTAACGCCTATTTTAATAATTGGATAAGAGGACAGAGATGCATAATTTGATTTGTAATGCAATAAATGTCTAAGACCTCTGCGAATGACCAAACAATCTTTGAATTCACACTGCATTCAACAGATTGGAATAACTTGTACTGTGTTCAATTAACCATTTCCAATCCCCCAAGGATCATTCAAAATAAAACTCAGACTGGCGGTTGCTCGTGCGGATAGGCAGAAGGCGGAAAAATGTTACTTCTAAATCATGGCTTATTTAAAATGAATATGGGGGATAAGGAAAGACAAGACACTATAAATAAATGGAACAGATCTGGCAGTCGACAGACACACATAGTGCGGAACTGAGCTTGCAAAGTTGTGCACACAAACGGAACCAAACCCTACTAATGGGACCAAAATACCGGAATCATACCATCTCCTTTTTGGTCTTGCACCCTCTTCCCTCTCTTGGCTCTGTCCCTCCCAGGTCTCTGAAGGGTGCACAGAGTCTGCCAGTAACCCCTCTTCTTGTTAAACTCCCAAAATCTAGCCTCACTGCTCACCTACACTCATTTATTCCTCTTTTCTCTCACCTGTGAAACCAAATTCACCAACCTGTTCAGTCCCATTCTTCCATCCAGGGCTTCAAGACAACTGTTCACCAGTCCCTCAGGTCATCACCCATCCATACTCATGATCTCTTCTACCCCAAATGACCCCATTCTCAAACACTCCTTTTTCCAGGTTATTGTGACCCCCCCCTTTCTCCCTCACCTCCTTTCAGTTGTTAGTTTGTCCTTTTCTGTTTCATCCCCACTTTCCCCTTCCTCTTCTTCTTCTGTTTCATTCAGCTTGTGTGCAGCTTGTTCACCCCATGTGTCCTTCTCCCCCTCCCCACATCTACTCTGTTCTTAGTGTTTCCCCCTTTCCATTTTGTTCCCTTCCATTCTGCTCAAGCTCTTCCACGAGTTTCGGTCATGTATACAAAAAAAAAACGGAAACAAAGTGGCAAGTGGAGACTTGAGCAGACACTATCTGGTCTTGGCATAAATGACGGTGTCATCATGTGGATGGGTATCACACAGGATGGCTAGAAGGAGATGCCTTTGTAGTTTCTCAAACCATCCATGTTGGTGACCAAGCAGAGAGAGAGAGAGAGAGAGCTGATATGCGATCTCGAACCATTCTGTTCTCCTCGGTCCTGTCTCTCACGATGCGCCTTGTGGCCACGGATTTTCCCCTTTCGGACCCATATTCCAGCAATGTCCTACAATTGGCAATTGGCCACTTCCTGCCAGTAGGCAGCTCCTCATTTTGGGCCATTCATCCCTCTCCAAGGCTCCACAACTCCATTCTCTGTCCTGACCTACAGTCCTTGGCCAAATGGCTCATGAAGTTTCCATTTAAAGTGTGAAGCGCTTCCCACGTGCCTTTGTGCCCACAAGTCCTCCACCTGGCCTCACCTGGACAGAAGGTCTTCTGCAGTACTCTTTACCCTATTCTACTCCAACATTACAATCACCGTCTTTGTTGGTGCACACATTACATACCACTTCTCTCTGACAGATCCCTAATACAAGTGTAACTGACCTACACGAGCACACAGACGAAGCTATTCTTAGCACATTCTAAGGACCCCCCCCCCACCCCACCACCTTTTTCTGTGTTACAATATTCTCGGATGTTTAATTGGCCTAAAGTTTCATCTTGTTTCACCAACTCTTCAAGAAGGACACCAATTAAACAAATAATGCGAGCAGACAGGACACCCAGCTTGATGTCCACCCAAGTTTTGGTGCAACCTGTGATGCAACACCCTGCCTGTGAAGCACCTGTCATACAGTTTATAATCAGGTCAGGCATCAAACCCAGAGAAGACAACTTAAAGGTAAGTATACTACCTCTGTACCATCTTCGCACATGCACACGCACCTTACTTGGGGTACAAAATCAGATATTTAGAAATAAAAGACAAATTTGCCGTTTCCTGGACTACTGCGACAATCTCATTGCGAATCCCTCTTGAATGCTCATCATAACTCGAAGTCAAGCCTCCCTATCAAAATCTCTGCCTTGTTGTTTGTCGACAGTCTATGATATGACATCCAATCCTCACAATATTCCCACAACAAAATACAGTGCAAGAATTCAACATTTTAACAAATGTAAATACAATGATGCAGTCCAGGGTGTAGTTCTGTTGTATTTGCTTGTACTCCAAAATGGTGGATCGCAGATGTGGTGACGTGACATGCACACCTATTGAAGGGGAAGTTATAAAACGTTATCAAACCAACACATCGTTTGTTATTTAGATACAAGTCGTTCATTATTAGGATTCTCATTTACCTTCCTAGTGAAGATCAGGGTGTCACTAGTTTTTTTTAGAAATGGGGTTCGAATTATATACTGAGACTGGAGGTTGAGGCTGCGCTATATTATCCACAAGATGGCTGAAATAACCACGTGGCGGACAATGTGTAAGTCGTGTTCACAGAATTAGCAGATAGCGTATTTTCCTGTTTATCATTGCCAAAGTTCTCAAGTGTTAGTTTGTCCTTTCAAGGCACTCACAAATATTTTTCTGAAAATTGACAATGAGAAAAACTGGATTTCATTGATCAGGGCCGTGAGCCGCACATAGGTCCATAAAGAGCCGCAAGTTGTGGATCCCTGGCTCTAAGGTTTTTAAAGGAGATACGAGAGTCTTTTAAGGGTCTAACGGGTCTGAAGGTCTGAGGGTCTAAAAGGTAGTTTCCAATGGTACATAATTAATAGACATTGTCACCATCCCAATAATACATAATTAATAGACATACTCACGGTCCAACTCACGTTCAACCAGTACATAATTAATAGACCTATTCACGTGGGTGGATCATGACTTCACCTCGACGAGGCTTCACCGTCCACCCATGTTTTTCGTTTTTATTATCCACAAGTTAATTATTAAATTATTAATAATTTTTAATTATTTAAAAATAATTATTAAATAAAATAAAAAAATTATTAAATAATTTATTTTATATAAATTATATATACCTCGCTCAGGTTGTGTTCCGGGGAAAGAGAGCGCTTAACAAAAATGCTCTAAAAAGGGTCAGTATATCATTGTTTATATTGAGATTCGGTCATTCAATGTTTTGGATCTCACTCTCAGTCATGATCTCTCTTGGGCAAGCCACATTTCAAAGTTGGCCTCCAAAGCCAGATGCCAACTGACCATTTAATCTGCAGCTTGATGGTGTACTGCTCACCCCTCTGAACTGGTTCACCTGTCTCACATCTTGCTCAGCTTGACACTGTGGAAACCAGAATTAAGTCTCCCGACTCATGATGAAGCTGAGTCTATGAGCCTATCACTTCACCATCACTGACAGGTGGGTGGTCTCTGTCTTTTTCCATCTCATTTCTGGTCTTGCACCCTCTGCCCCTTCCATGATCTGTCCCTACCCCCACCCCAAGTATTTGCAGGATGCACACAGTCCACTCATCAGGAAACTGCCCAAATACAGAACCACTGCTCACCTCCATTCATTTATTCCTCTCTTGTTTCACCTGTGGAAACGCCTTCCACACTCTCGTCAATCTCATTCTTCTGTCTGGGTCTTCAAGACAGCTGTTCTCCACCATCTCAGGTTCATAATCACACCCCATCCACAGCAATGATCTTTTCTACACCCGTTAATCCACCCAAACCCCTCCAAAATTTTTGCTTTTGCAACCGTGTCCACACCTTGCGTTCTCCTCTATTCCTCATCATGACCCGCATCCCTTATTTGTCCATCTCCGTCTACTTTCTCCCTCCGCCATGCTGTTGGTGCTTCCTCTTTCTCCTGCTGTTCCATTTCTTATGTTATGTCCTGATCTGTTCTGTGTCCTCGCTCTTCCATGAGCCTTGACCATGTATGTATATATATATATATATATATATATATATATATATATATATATATATATATATATATATATATATATATATATATATATATATATATATATATATATCTATATATATATATATATAATTTAAAAGATGCGTTCTGACTGCATCATTTCTTACATACGAGTGGCATATAAGGGCTTCATTTGGGTATTTGTAATAGGGCTAATAATATCACAGATGGCAATGAAAATATAACCTAACCTCCATGCACCTTCGGTGGTGGAGGTAAATCAAAATATTAGACCAATTACTGCACCGTAGTCCCAATAAGGAATAGACATAACACGTGCACACATGCACACACACACACACACACACACACACACACACACACACACACACACACACACACACACACACACACACACACACACACACACACACACACACACACACACACACACACACACACACACACACACCATGTGCTATTAAGTACTTACAAAAGCTATTATATTTGAAGTTATAACCTTAACTTATGAACAATTTACTGATTTCACAACTTCCCACATCATCAGCTGGGCACCGTTTTTCGTCAAGGTTTCGATCCTTTCAGCCAAGAACCTCTCCAAACAGCGGATCCACAACCCCAGTTTCAGGTCCACATCAGTCGATTTCAAAACATCAATGGTCCCACAACCACAAAGTTGTGTCCAGACAGTCAGTCAACACAGCAATGCAATATCCAAATTCAAACTAATTTTATTATTACTTATTTAAAGTATTACTACATATGAATAACTTCAGTCATACACCACTTTATATGATAATATATTAAGCAATAAACACTTTACCTTGTCGACATGTCCATAATACAGCACCTCCATCTAACCATCGACTCAAACTGTCCTCAAACTGTTATTCAAATACTCAAACTGTCATTAATAGGCGATTTTAACAAGCTGCACTGCGTATCTTAGCAACCACCAACAAATTATTTTAATGCTTATTTTATAAATAATATTAATTAATTTATTCATTTAATTTTACTTTATTTATATATCATTTTTTAAAAATCTAAATCCCTCCTTTATTTAATACATCCAGATATATATATATATATATATATATATATATATATATATATATATATATATATATATATATATATATATTAAAGAACTAACTTCATGAAAATAATTAATTAATTATTATATCAAATGCAATGCAATAGGAACTTGTTGACAGAAACATTATCCCACAAAAAGAAGTAAAAATATATAATTTAATAAAATTAACAGCATCCTTCAACATATTATTTTATAATTAAAAGAATAATTTTGTATTATAATACATAATTGAATAAGTGCCACTGACCACGTTTTTCTTGGACAAAATGGCAGTTCCTAAGAAAGCAAAGTTAGATGTTCCCTTATTTCAGCCCTCTTAGAGAGACAACATCAGTAAATATTCACAAAAACATAAAATATGTGCAATCATCAACATAAAGAATAACTGCCCTCGCTCCTACCCTCACTCCAACCCTGCCCCTACCTCTCCTCCTCCTACATGGCAGCGGTAGGAGACGAGGTGGGAATAGGCTTATCCTGCTGCAAAACCAAGGTGGAGTAAACAGCACTGATAGGCTCAGAGCATGTGCCGACAGTACAAACAATGGCTGTGGAACCGCTTACTCGGCAAGCTTTTTGTGTTATGGATATCAACTTTTTATTTTTTTTTAGTAAAAAAAAATTCTCCAGGACAAAGAGCTCTATCATGAATCAGCTTTCTATGTGGCAGTGTTAAACAAGGTATTACTGTATAATTGTGTATATAATACATATATATTCACTCAATATTGGACATGCCATATGTTACAATGTCTGTGCAATCACAAGACACTTTTCATTCAAGCAATTATTATTTCATACCTCTTCAATCACACTTACTTCAGAGATGTTTTGTTTTCCTTGAAGGAATTTTCACACATATCATCATCTACAGGGATATTTAGTGCATCAATTGTTTGAAAATTTATGCATCTCGTGAAATTCTGAAAAGGTATGAGGGAAATTGCAATGGCTGTCCCAGACACAGTTTAAACTTTTGAAAACTTGTTATTGTTCACAAGTAATATGCTAATTCAGACCATTTTTTAACCAAATTGCAAATCTCTGCATGAAACACAGTAAGGCATGGACTATTACAGCTGGTAAAGTTGACCATCTTGCTTTTAAAAGGTTGAAAATAATGGAATTCCTTAGTGGATAACAAAGGGGAGGCGGTGAATAAACTGAGAAAATGTTGGAGGAAAACAGCAGGGGAATAATTATGCAATGAACAAGCCTCCTTTAACGACTATGGCAGCACCTTGATGCTCAATAATCGAGATAGTTCATCGAACACATTACCCCACGCAGACACACGGTGTTGAGAAACAAGGACATGGGTGGGGTCTATGAGCAGAAAATTTGATAGGTCACGATGACGTAAAATGCTGCAATGTTTTGTCCAAGTCCCGCTAAATGGAAGGGTTTTGAAAGTTCCAAAAAGGTCATTTGTGTGGTATTCAAGTATGTATGTAATTACTGTATATTTAAATAAAAAATATTTTAAAGATTCTTGAAAACATTTTTTTCTTTTGGAAGTAATCTTTTATACCACCTTATTTAACCCTTTAAAAGGTAACCTGAGATTTTGAGGACCCCCAACCCCAAAAATATATTTACAAAAAGAAATATATATATATATATTTTTAATTTTTTTCTACAAAATAATAAAAGCAGTTATTAATAGTAAATTAGTCAAGTTTTAGTCTTAAAAACAGAACATTTGTGCTGCCAAATTCGTCTCCTGGGCTATTGGGCACAATCGAGGAGCAGTTCACCACTCTGACACAGGATACTCAAATGGCTCAATCATCCTAGCAAGCTGGTGCACATTTTGTTGACCTCAGAAGGATGACAGGCTGAGTAAACCCCACCTGGAATTTATTCAACAGCCAAGCAGGATTTGAACTCAGGACCCCAGGACCCCAAGCCTGACACCCTAACCATTAAGTCAACACTAAGCATATAATCTTAAAATACCCATTGTAAAGCGTTTCAATTTGATATGAACATAATGTTGTTGCAGTAAAATGATTATAACTTTTTTTTATTTAAAAAACAAAAAAATTATGGAGGTGTGGGGCTTTGAATGTCCCCAGGTTGCTCAGATGTTATCACAGGAAGGTTACCTATTAAGGGTTGCACATGTTACATTTGTTATTCGTGCCTGTTGTTTGTATCTTTCATTACGTCCTTAAAAACAGTAATTTTCCTGTTTGGACTGATTTTCAATTTTGTCCGACTCTCAGACAGGTAGACAGAGTTAAGAAAAAAAAACTTACAGAGTTATAATTGGACAGAGTTTTAAAAATCCTCTCTGCAAATGTGCCATCACGACTCATTCGGGAGCCAAAGTACAACTAAACTGCAGATTCATTCCCAATTCATGTTCCGATTTGTGTTCAAAACATACCATTCCATTGAAATGAAATTGTTCCTCGATCATAAACTGCCCTTTGTAGACCGCCGGAGCGTTTCGCTTCATGCGCACAGAGTAAAAACAACAACAGTACAACCATACACATACCTGTCATTTTCTACCTAATTCAGTCACTCCACCCCCGACAGAGGGAGCAAAGCTGAAGAGTTCAAAGGGTGATTCCCTCATGGTGTTATGGACAACACCAAGGGTCAGCAACATATGGTATGTGTGCCATGAGTGGCACGTGCAATAAAAGTTCAATCAACGGGAAAGAAACTAAGTTGGGAAAAAAACCTGATTAATACATATGCTTGACTGCTCTGTTAATTTCTAAAAAACAAAAACCCAAAAACAAGAGCTTTCATTGGGGAGCATAATTTAGATAGAATCTAAATAATGCAACCCAAAGAAAGCTCTTTGACGTAGAAAGAAAAATGATTCAATTGGTTGATTTATTACGTTATGTTTAGCGGGGCCAGCCAATCTTGATTCACATGAAATCTCGCAATAAGTGCCACTGACCACGTTTTTCTTGGACAAAATGGCGGTTCCTAAGAAAGCAAAGTTAGATGTTCCCTCATTTCAGCCCTCTGAGAGACAAATATGGATTTGTTCAACATCAAGACAACGTGCTGTTTGTATTCTGTGTTATGAGAGCGTCGTTTGCTGCACATCATGTAGTCAATGACATTTTCAGATAAAGCATGAGAAACACTTCAAGGTTGAGGTGGACAAGACCGAATCAAACGGGTCACAGCCAGTTATGAAAAGCAAAGCAGTGTCTTTACGAACACCTGTGTCTGAAACAATCAAGCCACAGAGGGAAGTTACAAAACCGCATACATGGAAAGCCACTTACACACGGCGAATACATAGAAGAGGCTTTTCTCAGTTGTTCAGAAGTTTTGTTCAATGGTTTGCCCAATAAAGACACAATCACCTCCAGAATTAAAGACATGTCCGTGTCTGCCAGATCAGTGGAGAGATGCCTCAGTGAAATGGCAGAAAACGTTAACAAACACCAGATCGTGGTGTCACAAGATGCAGTGGTATTTAGTGTCGCGCTTGATGAGAGTGTGGATATAAATGACGTAACGCGGTTAGCAGTTGTTGTGAGATACTGTGACTCGGACGAAGTTTGAGAAGAGCTCTGCTGTCTAAAATCCTTGCATGACATGTCCATCAACAGGGGAAGATAGCATGAAGACGTTTGTTCATCATTTTGAGGAAAGAGGAATTGACATCAGAAAAAGATTGTCTGTGATATGAGACGGTGCCCCTGCTATGATCAGAAAACAGAAGGATGTTTTTTGTTGTTGTTTACATTGTCGAGGCTCGTTTGAGAGCTCACACACAGCACACAACAACGGTGGGGGGGGGGCAGGAGACAAGAGGGTGGGAGAGGGAAGAACAAATCAGTGGGGAACAGAGACATTAGGAGATCTATGGAAGGGAGAGGGATGGGGCAGGGTGCACTGGGGAAACGACATTGATACCACAGGGACTTTCAGGACCTCACACAACAGGGAACTTTCAGGAAGGAAGGCAGGGAATTTGAAGGAGTTGGGTTTGGGGTAGATTAACAGGGGTAGAAAAGATCATGGTTTTGGATGGGGGAAGATAAGAGGTGGTGGTGAATAGTTGGTTTAGTTTGAAGACCTGGAGGAAAGAATGGGATTGAAGAGAGTGTGAGAGTTTATTCCAAAGTCAGGTAAAAAGAGAAATGAAAGAGTGAAGATGAGCAATGATTCGTGATTTTGGTAGTTTTACCAGAAGGGGGTTACTGGTGGACCTTGAGTGCCCTGCGGCATTATTGGGGGTGAGGGGGGGGGGAGACAGAGTAGGGTGGGCGAGACCAGAGATGAGATGGCATAAGACAGAAAGACCACCAACCTTGCCTGCAGTGAGAGAGTGAGAGGCCCAAAGACTCAGCCTCACCGTGGGAGACACCAATGATCCTAAATACCTTAGTTTCCATGGCGTGAAGCCGAGAAAGGTGAGAGGCAGGAGCACCAGCCCAGAGTGGAGAGTAGTACTCCATCACGCTGTGAATGAAAGCTTTGTACGTGGTCAGGAGCTCAGATGGGCTGAGGACTTTGCACGATGGAGGATGTCCAGTCGGCGACTAGCTTTGGAGGCCAGCTTGGAAATGTGGCTTTCCCAGAAAAGTCATGGCAGATAGTGAGACCCAGAAGCTTGAATTAAAGGACTTCTTCAAGAGGATTATTGAGAAAGTAGATTGGGGGGGGGGGGGTCCAAACCGTCCTTTTGGAGAGACATGTGTGAGTGTGAGATTTGTCAGGATTGAAAGACATGTTCCACGTGTTGGACCAGTTTGTGATTTTATCCAGGTCTACAGAGAGCGAAAAAGCTGCTGCTTGCCGGTCTGAGGGATGACAGATGGTACGGCAGAGGGTGGAGTTTGCAAAGATCATCGAGGATGAAATTGGCCACCCAAGGGTAAATTTTCATTGTATTATTCATCAAGAAAATCTTTGTGCCAAGATTTCTAATGTGATGACTACAGCAGCGGTGAAGATAATGAATGTTCTTGTTGCTCGATCTGCCTTGAGGCACAGGCAGTTGCAAGCTGTGCTTGAGGAGATATATGCACAATGCATACTCGGACAACCCACTTCACAGAAATGTTCGTTGATGAAGCTGTGGGAAGGTTTGGCATGCTTTGTGGACTGTCTTGATGCCTCTCTGTCCCCACCTTAACCCCTCATCATACACACTGCCTTCTGGTTCCTCTGACATCTCACCAGAGGAGGGAGAGAAAATACTGGTCAGCCTTGACTCTGCCTCTGCCTCTGTGACAAGCCCAGATTGTATACTTGCCAGTGTTTTCAAATCCTGTTCTGCTGCTGTTGTTTATTCTCTGTGTGTCCCTCACCCTCGGTGGCATGCCATCAGCTTGGAAGGCAGCCAACATCACTCCAATACATGAGTCGAGTACAAAGACAGGTCCTCTCAACTCCAGGCTGTTATCCTACAATTAAAACAGTTTTTTGAATTCTTCATCACAGCCCACATCAAGTCATTTATTTACTCAAACGGCCTGATATCTGACCATAAGTTTTAATCCCATCCAATTACTCAACTTTGAATATGTTGCTGCTTCTGTCTCAGCAATGACTTCAGCATCTGAAACTTAAAGAGGAGGTCAGATCTGTGGCTTTGTACATAGCTCGGACATTTGACACAGTCTCACACCCTTCTCTGCTTGAAATGGTTTCAACCTGTCGAATACAAGGTTACTTTCTTTTTCTTACTTGACTACATGGTTACTTTTTATTTAGAGGTTGGTGGCAGGATTTGCATTCTGGCCACCGTAAAACACGTCATCCAGCAAAACATACCAAAAGTAAAAAGAAATCTGAAAACCCATTCAGTGGGAGTACCCTCCACAGGGGCAGCTCACTGGATGACAGGATTGGGGCACAGCCTTCGGGACCGCCAATTTTTGATGACAGGAGGGAAACTATGGGAAACCATGGGGTCAGATTGCAGTAGTGTGTGCCGGGGTGGTGCTGAGGTGTCATCCACTAGACGGAAGATCTCCTTGGGTTAACCTGAGGCGGTCGGTCCCTTCAGGTGGGTGCCTGGAATGTCATATCCCAAAAAGAGGATGATCACCTGTCTCTGTTATCATCTGAGCTCAAGCATTTGAACATCGGTATTGCAGCACTCTCTGAGGTTTGGAGACCGGATTGCGGCGAGATCATGGCAGGTGGTTACACCGACTATTGGTCTGGTCCCTCTGATGGTTACCATGCCCAAGGAGTTGCTGTTGCTGTGTCCAAAAAGCTGACTCAAATGATAATTGAGGTAAAACTGGACAACAAGCGTATTATGAGACTAAGGATTCATCACTCCTTGGGTGTCATTTCCCTGGTCCCTGTTTATGCTCCAACTCAGGCGAGTGATCTCACCGTGAAGGATGCATTCCATGCCACGCTGGAGTCTGTAGTTGATCAATGCCCCAGGCAAGATAATCCTCGAGTCTTGAGGGATTTCACTGCATCAATTTAAACTGATTGGGATGGTTGTGAGACGTGTGTTGGTTACCATAGGTCTGTAATTGTGAACCAGAATAGCACTAAGTTCCTTGACTTTGCAAGGAGTCATAGACTTAAGGTGGCCGGTTCATGGTTTCAGCGCCCACAAGCTCATTGCTGGACTCGGTATTCCAATGCTGGCGGTGGCAAAGCAGATTGATCAAGTGCTCGTTGATGGTTGCTGGAGGATGATCCAGAACTACAGGGTGCACCAGAGTGCTCAGTTCCTCAATACTGACCACAGGCTAGTGGTGGTAACTCTGAATTTTCAGCTTAAATCCAGGAGAATGGTACCATCCCAGCCAAGGCTTGATGTTGGCAAGCTCAAGGATGAGAGGGTAGCTGAGGAGTTTGTGAACAGCCTGAGTGGAGATTTGTGTTGGAGGGGGGTCTGGGTGCTTTGTGGGATCGCGAAGAGTTGTGGAGTACCTTCAAGACCACCGTCCTTGATATTGCCGGTGGATGTCTTGGAACTCACCATTGGGCAAAGAAGAATTTTGTCTCTCAAGAGACACTGGATACCATTGACCAGAGTTGCAGGGCCAGGCTGAATGGCAGAGCTGAGCTGTTCAGGGAATTGAGATGTAAAACACATGTGAGCTGAGCATGGACAGGAGGCTTATGTGTGAGGAATCTGTGAGGGGGTAGTGCATCACCTGTGGTCAAGGGATTCTCGTCCTGCTTACAGGGGAATTCACGCATTGTGTTCATCCAAGCCCATCCCTCGGTGCACTGCAGTTCGAGCAGAGGGAGTTGAGCAGACTCTTTGACAGAGGAATCCGAAGTGAAGGCCAGTGGGGCCAGTTACTTTGAGCAGCTGTACCAGGCTGATCCACCAGCTGTCGAGTTGGACATCAGGGGTGTTACTATCCCTATTGCTGACCCTCCAATCAACTGTGGTCCACCTTCGCTTGTGGAAACACAGGCTGCGGTGAACCATTGAAATGGGGCAAAGCTCCAGGGATCTGTGGCATCCATGCTGAACTTCAAGGCTGGTGGAAATGCTGCACTCGTGTCGTTGCATGCATTTCTGTGCTCTGCCTGGAACAGGCATAATCCCTTCTGGTTGGAAGAGGGGCCTTGTTGTCCTTCTCTGGAAAGGGAAGGGTTATCGCCAAGACTGCAACAACTACTGAAGGTTGACGCTGCTCTCAGTGCTGGGCAAGCTCTTTGCTCAAATAATTATTGATCGGGTTCAGCACCATCTGATTGAGCACCAGCATCCAGAGCTGTCAGGCTTTACTCGAAAGAGGTCAACGATTGACCATATCCTTGCTCTTCGGGTCCTCACTGAATGCAGATGAGAGTTTTGGCAGGGGCTGCTTGCAGCCTATGTTGATCTCTGTAAAGTGTTTGATTCAGTGAATCGGGATGCCCTCTGGAGGATTCTAGGTCTTCGTGGTGTGCCACCAAAACTGATTAATCTGATGTCTGAACTACACTCTGGTACTGAGAGTGCTGTGAGATGTGGTGATAACATCTCTGACTTATTTCCAGTTATTACTGAAGTTCGTCACAGGTGTGTAGTGGCCTCCACACATTTCAGCACTTGTATGGACTGGATTATGGGGAGATGTTGGAGAGATCAAGTTGTGGTGCACCGTTTGGGAATGTCAATATCTCTGACCTTGATTTCGCAGATGATGCAGTCATCTTTGCGGAGACTGGATATCTTCTTGGGGGCCCTCAAGGTGCTGAATGAGGAGTTGGAGCCACTGGGATTACGGGTTTCTTGGGTTAAAACTAAGATCCAGGCTTTCATTGACATCTTGGATGCTGCTGTCCTGTCTGTACCTGTTTGTGGCAAAGATGTTGACGTCACAGAGAGATTCACTTACCTTGGTAGTGATATAAATGTCTCTGCTGACTGTGAGCCAGAGGTCAACAGACATCTGGGTCGGGGCTGGGGATTCATGGTTTCAATGGATCATAGGGTGTGGCACTGCCGGTACCTGTACAGGAGGACGACAGTCAGAGCCTTCAGGTCCTTGGTGCTTCCATTCTTGCTGTATGGATGTGAGACTTGGACTCTGACCAAGGATCTGAGACGGAAACTTAATTCCTTTGGTGCCAGGTCTCTTCGGAGAATCCTTGGCTATCGCTGGTTGGACTCTGTGTCCAACGTGCGGTTGCTGAGAGAGTCTCAAATGGAATTTGTTCCATGAATAGTCTGTGAGCATCAGCTGTGGCTGTATGGACATGTGGCTCGTTTTACTGACGCTGTACCTGCTCACAAGATTCTCTCAGCAAGGGAGTCTCGTGAGTGAAGGAGGCCAGTGGGCCAACCACGTTCCTCGTAGTTGCAGCAGATTGATCAACATCTTAAGGAGATGGGGATGGGCCAGGCATCTGCCTTGGGGATGGCCAGACAGTGGCCCTTGGAGTACTGACGGTAAGTGGGCGCAGCGACGCGCTGCCCTGGCGCATATTCCCATACCTGAACTGACCTGAATACAAGGTCACTTTCTTTCTGGCTTGCTGACCTCCTCCACTCACATTGTTAGCACATTGCTCTCAAGGGAATCCTCATGGATGTTGAAGTACCCAAAGACAATGTCTTGAGCTCAATCCTGTTACAAGTGTCGATATACATTAACCACTTATCCTATGCTCAAGAAAAACCTCCTTTCCTCTTCACGAATGACTCCAATTATATTGTTCAATTCTAAATGCTACTTCCCTCTCTGATGTCCTGGAAAGGATCAGATAGCAGTCAAATATGTGGAACTGATTTCATTTTAGGCAAATCTTTCATTTGCCTCAATGGGAAATCTTGTCCAAATCCAAATAGGTGGCTGTGATGAAATGGGATGTAGATCGAGTGAGGGAAGATGGAGCAGATGGGAAAATATGGAGGACTGCAATGTAAATCAGCATACGAGCGCATTTGGTTATTTGTAGAAGAAAGAAGGTCATTGATAAAAAGAAGGAAGAGTTTTGAGACAGGACAAACTGATTCGATTTTGGTGAAGATCCTGATCCGGATCCGACAAGTAGAATTTTTAAAGTGATTTTTCACCATTGAGAGAGTGCTAAAATGATGTATTTATTGCACGATATCTCAAAAAGTTGTTGATGGATTTGGATGAAACTTGGTAGACTGGTTGGTTGTGTCGTAAGGACGAATTGGTTTGATTTTGGTGAAGATCCAAATCCGGATCCGGAAATGAGAATTATTTAATTTTTAAAATGGTTCTTCACCATTGAGAGATAAAGCCAAAAACGATATTGTACTGTATAGCACGATATTTCAAAAATGTATTGGGCCCGATATGTTCTCGTGGATCAGGCATTATGTGGCGGAGGTATGCGCTCTACTGAGTGCCCTTCTAGTCCACATTGTATGTGTTGGTCTGTTATTAAAAAAATGCTATTTTATAGATTACTATTAGCTATTATCATCCAATGGTGCAGTTGTTGTTGAATTGTGGCAGGAATGAGGTGAACTGAGCAAAAAAAATCTATATATATATATATATATATATATATATATATATATATATATATATATATATATATATATATATATATATATATATATATATGGCAAAATTTTGGAAATTGATTTCAAATGAAACAGGCATTTGAGAAGCAAGAGTGATGGAGGGTAATTCAGTGATACAGGAGTTTTATACTGTATGCACTTCAAAGGGGAACAGAGATTGAGGAGATTAGGACTATAGTCTGTGCAGAGCGTTGGTGCTACCTAAGCAGTATACTTGGCTCTTGGGCACAATCCTGGACAGGTCGCCACTCCGACACAGGATACTAGCAAGCTGGCACACTCATTTTACTGACCACGGGAGGATGACAGGTCGAGTTAACCCCACCTGGTATTAATTCAACAGCTGAGCGGGATTTGAACTCAGGACCCGAGGATCCAAAGGCCACCACCCTCACCATTAAGTCAACACCAGGCATAAAGGGGAACAGGATACACGAGAAGGGAACTCAGAAGAGCGCATACCTCTGCCACGTAATGCCTGCTCCACGAGAACATATCTGGCCCGATACGTTTTTGAGGTATCGTGCTTCTTATCGTTTTTGGCCCCATTTCTCAATGGTGAAGAATGACTTTTAAAATTAAATAATTCTCGTATCCGCGTCTGGATCCGGATCTTCACCAAAATCAATTAAATTCGTCCTTGTCACATACCCAACGTGTCCACCAAGTTTCGTCATATCATGCACACAAACAGACAGACAGACACACAGAGAGGGGGTGAAAACATAACCTCCTTCACCTTCGGTGGTGGAGGTGATTACATTATCTTCATCTAAGACCTATTATTGTGAAGCTTATACATAAATCACATGTAAAGGATAAGTTATAAAGAAACAGAGTACTTATATCTGAATTACAAGAACCTTATAGTGGGCAATGAATAAATCACACAATATGGGAATTTAGCCTTAGATCTCAGTGTCATGAAAAAGAGGGTCAGATGGGAATGCCGAATAGATCACACTTGACACATGATGTGAAATGAGGAATGCATCGAAGTGTTAAAATAGTTGATTGGCGTTAACAATTTCAAGAAGAAAATCTTTTGCTGTACTTTATATTAAATTGTAACAACATTAAAAAAGTATTATGATATTTTCTTTGTCATTTTATCTCTTCCATGAAGGTGCAAGGAAGTTATGTTTTCACCCCTGTTTGTTTTTTTGTGTGCAGGATATCTCAAAAAGCTGTGAACTGATTCAGATGAAATTTTGCGGACAGGTTGGGTGTGTGACAAGGATGAATTGATTAGATTTTGGTGAAGATCGGGATCCGGATCTGAATACGAAATTTTTTTTTAGTGATTCTTCACTATTGAGAGATTGGGCAAAAAATGATATATAGCATGATATTTCAAAAAGTTGGGGACGGATTCAAACAAAATTTGGTGGACAAGTTGCGTGTGTGACAATGCCGAATTAATTTAATTTTGGTGAAGATCCGAATCCCGATACGATAACTATTTAATTTTTAAAGTGATTCTTCACCATTATGAGAGAGAGGGACAAAAATGATGTATAGCATGACATTTAAAAAATGTATTGGACCAGATATGTTGTTGTGGATCAGGCATTGCATGGCAGAGGTATGCGCTCTACCGAGTGCCCTTCTAGTTCTTCCATGTGTCCTTTTGACAATGCTAAATATGGAAAGGCTAAATACTTTTATAAAATGTTATAACCAAAGTAGAATATTTTAAGTAAAAACTGCTATATTTTTTTGTGTCCAACGCCGAGGCTCACTGAGAAGCTAGAAATCGTAAGGGTAATAGTTTTGCATTTTATGTCATAAACCTTGGTTACAAACCTTGGACGCATAACATGACCTCAAAATCAGAAAATCTATCTGTAATCCAATATGCAAATTATGTAAATAAGATCTAGCTGTAACCCAATATGCAAATAAGAAATCAAAGAAAATCGAGCTGTAATCCAACATGCAAATTGCATTATGAAGCGAGCATCTAAATCAATCCATTGTAACACTTATAATTAACCTTTGAGAGGACCAACCTCAGCAGATGGAAATTAGTTTACTCAGACAGCCATTCTGCTTATCCTCGGAAAGGTCTACAAAGCCAGAATAACCGTTCAATACACAGACTTTTGGATTAACTGAAAGACGAGCATTGTGAACACTCTTATAGTGTTTTGGTCACACTGATGCTAAAATAACCTTGGTAGCCTGAGAGAACATTTTCCCATGGCCACATGATCCAAAACAGCGTTGCGCTTTGATTTTACACAATAATTGTGAAGCATGTGAAAGAACATGGTAATTATTTATGCAAGTCTGATAGGAGTCTGTGTTGTTCAAGTTTCCACTGAAACCGTAAGCTATAGCCTCTCCTTTCCTTATCTCCTATCTGAGACTACACTCTGCCATACAACTTCCATGCCACTCCAAATCCTGTTTCTTCTTTTGCAAACTTTTCTTTATTTTAATTAATCAGTATGCTGTCTCCCTTTTAACTCCAGGTGAATTCGAGCTGAATCGATTGGGTCAAAGGAAACTCTCACATTTGTAAAGTTGTTCCTAAGTTCGAAAATTAACAATATGCTGTGAAAAGCCTGAATTTTCTACTTTCCATCATTAATTTCCTATCCTAGCGTCGAGTGAGCACCCCCGCACTCTGGGCGGGAGTACCCGTGTCGGCACACCTTCGGTGGACAATGTGCTACAGCACAGTCTTGGAAATTCACTTTATTATTTTTGTAATAAATTTTATTGAACACAACATGTCGTTTTATTGATCACAACATTTCAGTATTTTATTGATCACAACACAACATATTTAATTTTTTTTTTAATTGATCTCAACATGTCATTTCAATCTATTTATCACAATTACAACACATGTACTTTGAAGATTGGTAACAAATGAAACTTAAACATTAATGGCAACAAAACCAATCAATGCAAGATCTCTTTGTTTGCAGGATTGTCAATATAAGTTCCAACCTTATTCTTGAATTAAGAATTTTCAGCAAGAATCCGGATGTTGAGCTTCTTTCTGCACCTGCAGATAATGACATTGAGTTGTCCATGACTGAAAAACGGGATTGGAAGGTACATTCCCAGCTTTAACAGGATCTGACCTTGGCTTTTATTTGAGGTCATAGCCAAAGCTGTTTTAACGGGAAACTGTCACCACCTCATTGTTAAGGGATATTCATGTTCTTGGGAAATGTGCGGGATCCTTGTAATTAGGAGGCTTCTTCGAGCATACGTCTCTGTTGCAATGACAACCTCGATGATATGAATGATTCTGCAGCTGGGTGATAATGTACCTTGTCTCATTGCAATGACCATTGTGCTGGTCAGGGTTTCTGAGAAGCATAATTGGGCTTCCTACTTTGATGTGAAGGCAATGTGGGGGAAAGCCAGATGGATTCAGTCCATTGATGAACTCGATGGGGGAAGTGAGTCTCATTGTCCATGGAGTCACTGCTTGTGTACACTCGTTCCTCTCTTGGAAACTTCCTCATCTTGAAAGTGTTAACTTCCTGAACAGCCTTGTTTGTTGTTGTTGTGACGATGGTTCTGTCTGCAAGGCAGCCAAGAGACATGTTCTCATCGAGACCCTTAAACACAAAGTCGCAAAAATCAGAGAGTTGGGGAGATGGAAGCAATGCTCATCTGGAATTCTGATTTTTTTTTATGGGCCAAGTTCTTCATCTGGATACTTTAGAAGGAAGTCGGTGAACTCTCTGATTTTTCTCTGGTTCCTGCATTGACCACACAAACACAAGTCCCGAGTTCCAGTGTTTGCACATCATCCCAAATGAAAGACCGCTTCAGTGTAATGTCAACAATTTGGGAGCTGTGATCCATGGTGAACAGCCAGCAAGATATGCTTCCAATCACCTGCCAGGATGACAGTCAGTCCACCAAAGGGCTTGTTATTCTTGCGAACATATCGGAGGCTTCTGTCGAGGCACTCAAGATCTGCTTTTTGCCCATGCTGACCCCATAAATGACCAGGAGATCTGCTTGCTGCAAGTTGCATCCCTTTGACTGAAACTGCATGATGATTCCTCTTTAACTGCGAGGGGAATCTTACAGCGGGAATGGAGTGTGTGGCCATTTTAAAGCGACATGACAGCAATGCCACATATGGCTGTGGCAAGAGCAATTGAAGACCTGAGTGCAAGAAGTACTTTCATCACAAAATAACACTTTTGAGATATTGAGGATCAAAGTTTTCAAAACATGCTGCAGATACTTTTTTTTAAAGGTGGCATACTATGGAGCCTATTGCTGGTTCCAGGGGCTATACAGAGCAGACAAACCCTTTTTGTGGAAAAATAACCCTTTATTATGAAGAAAACAAGAAAATTAGTTTTGGACTTAAGTACTTTTTGTGGCTAAATACCTGGACTTGGGTACTTTTTGCCACAAAATGGCTGGACTTGGGTACTTTTAACACTCAAAGCCCTTTATTGCTCATTTTTGATTGCCCAAACAGTCATTTTTAGCTCGCCTGTTCGAAGAACAGAGAGCTATAGCGATACCCCTGGTGTGAGCGTCAACGTCAGCGTCAGCGTGAGCATGAAAATGTTAACGTTTTTGGTGCAAGTTATTTAGAAGCTTGCCATTAATTTAATATGTGAACTAGGATGCTCATATTTGCCATGGAGGTTCCTTTGGGGTATACTATTGGTGCAGTGAAATTGAAATTAAAAAATAAATTCAAATTTTAAAATTTTTTGACCTGTTTTGAACTTAACTTTTTTGTAGCACATCAACGTTAAAGTTTTTGGTGCAAGTTATTTAGAAGCTTGCCATTCATTTAATATGTGTACTAGGATGCTGATATTTGCCATGGAGGTTCCTTTGGGGTATATTATTGATGTAGTGAAGTTGAAATTAAAAAATAATTTCAAATTTTTTGACCTGATTTGAACTTCACATTTTTGTAGCACATCAACGTTAAAGTTTTTTCCTTTCTAATGTTTTTATTGACCACACTATTTTTTACTGAGTACAATATACAAATACATGTATTGCTTTAAAATTATTTGGATCAGACTTCACTGCAATGCTTTATAAAAATATTATTAAACTCGTCTTTTAAAAACGATAAATGTATAAACAGGCGAGCATTGGGTGGCTTTGACACCAACTCTCTGGTTACTATGTCTCATGGGGCTGTACACTGTACATACATCCAATACATGGGGAACCTGGGTCAGCACAGCATTGCACTGCACTGCCACATGCACAGTTTTATGAGGGCTCAAAAACTGATGACGAATGTAGTGCCTTTTTCAGTACCAGCAAAGTATAATGCATAGAAACTTCATACCTGATGCTTTGGCATCCTTCATTCTCTTTCTAGCCCAGTCCCCAGGGTTTCTTTTACATTTTTTGCTCCTGCCATGCCTGTTATCAGGGTTATCCTCATTCACACCATGCTGTCCAGCCTCCATGGACACCATTTTCACAGCTTGTCACGTGACACATACTAGCATTTTGATTGGACAGTCATGGACTTAGGAACTTCTTGCTCAAACATTATGGACTTGGGTATTTGTTGCACTACATTTTAGTGAATTCGACAATGACCATATCCCAATATACAGGACTTGAGTACTTATTTTCGGAATTTTTTGGTATCAAATGATGCTCTGGCCATTATAGATTATAGTACTGATGCCAACTCATTTTTTTTTCAAAAATGTGACTTAAGTACTTCTTGCACAGAGGTCTTCAATTTTGCCTTGAGAGCATAGATGATCCAAGATTATCTTGATAGTGTAAATCTTGCCTCTGCCACCACTTGCACTCAGGCAAAAGATATTGCTTTTTTTTTTTTTTTTTTTTTTTTTTTTTTTTTTTTTTTGTATACCTTGGTCGAGGCTCGTATGAGAGCTAACACACAACTCACAGCAAGGAGGCATGAGACAGACAAGAGGGGTGGGAGTGGAAGGGACAAAACATTGGGGAACAGACACAGGTGAACTGTGGAAGGGAGAGGGATGGGGATGGGACGGGGAACATGGCGAGGAGAAGATGGACATTACAGGGACTTTCAGGAAGGAAAGCAGGAGAATTGAAGGAAGTGGGCTTGGGTGGATTATCGGGGTAGAAAAGATCGAGGATTTGGATGGGGGAAGATAAGAGGTGGTGGTGAACAGCTGTTTTGAAAGCCTGGAGGGAAGAATGGGAAAGAATAGAGTGAGGAAGTTTATTCCAAAGGCGGGAAAAAGAGGAATGAAAGAGTGAAGATGAGCAGTGATTCGTGATTTTGGTAGTTTTACCAGAAGGGGTTGTTGGCGGACCTTGAGCGCCCTGTGGAAATGTGGTTGGGACAAATCGCAGAGAGAGCAGGGGGGCAAGGCTGGAGAGGAGTCGGTAGAAGACAGAAAGACCACCGACCAACCTGCGGTGATTGAGTGAGAGGCCCAAAGACTCAGCTTCATTGCGGGAGATGCCAATGATCTTAAAAGCCCTGGTTTCACAGCGTGAAGTCGAGAAAGGTGGGAGGCAGGAGCACCAGCCCAGAGGGGAGAGCAGTACTCCATCAGGCTACGGACAAAAGCTTTGTAAGTAGTCAGGAGCTCAAGAGGGCCGAGGAAGGACTTTGCACGACGGAGGATTCCCAGTCGGCGACTGGCTTTTTGAGGCGAGGTTGGAAATGTGACTTTCCCAGGAAAGGTCATGGCAGATAGTGAGACCCAGAAGCTTGAAAGAAAAGACTTCTTCCAGAGGATTGTTGAGAAAGTGGATGGGTGTTTTGTAAACGGTCCTTTCGAAGAGACATAGTGAGAGTGTGAGATTTGTGTGGATTGAAAGACATGTTCCACGTGTTGGACCAGTTTGTGATTTTATCCAGATCTGCAGTGAGCGAAGAAGCTGCTGCTTGCCGGTCTGAGGGATGACAGATGGTACGGCAGAGGGTGGAGTCATCGGCAAAGAGAAATAGAGGATTTTCCAGAGAGTCCGAGAGATCATTGATGAAAACCAGAAAAATTCAGGGCCCAGAACGCTACCTTGAGGAACTCCAGCCTGCACAGGAAGAGGGGATGAAAGAACTCCATTTAGGGCCACACGTTGACTGCGACAGGAGAGGAAGTCTGGAGCCATGAGTGGAGATGGCCTTGAATACCATGGGAAGAGAGTTTGGTGAGTAGGGCAGGGTGCCAGACTGTGTCAAAAGCACGTGATATGTCCAGGGATACGGCTCGGATTTCCTGTCTGGCATTGAGGACCTCCATCCATTGATGGGAGAGCAGTAGCAGCATATCCAGGGTAGAGTGACCTGGTCTGAAACCAAATTGATGATTGGAATCAAGCCATTGGAGAAGAGGAAGGATTTCATGTCTGAAGCAATGATGGATTCCATAACCTTGCTGATGATTGGGAGAAGGCTGATTGGTCTGTAGTTACAGGGATCTGTTTTTGCACCTTTTTTATGCAGGGCAGTGATGTTAGCAGATTTCCAAGCAGATGGCAGATGACCTTGGGAAAATGAGAGGGTGAATAGAACAGAGAGAGGGTGAGCAAGAGCAGAAGAGCAGGCTTTGAGGACACGGCTGGCTGATGCCGTCTGGACCGGTTGCAGAATCTGACTCGAGGTTTGAAAGCAAGCTCTCCACCTTGTCAGAGAAAAGGATACAGAGTCCAGGGACAGTTGGGTGCGACTGGGTAAAGTGGGTAGAGATAGTGATGGGTTTAGGACACAAGATTTAGCTGCAAACACCGAGTTTAGACATTCAGCTTTATCACGTGTGGAATCAGCAGTGCGGCCATTTGAGGTAAGGGAGGGGATGGAGGGGGAACATACACCAGAAACAGATTTGATTAAACGCCACCAGGATTTTGAGGAGGAGAGAGGTTTGAGAGTTCAGACTTGAGATGAGAAAGATGTTGTTTTCTGGCTCTCCTGAGGGTAGATACACACTTGTTCCGAGCTTTGTGGAAAGAACTGAGATTGCCCTCAGTTGGGTTTGCTTTCCATGAGGCAAAGGCAAGTTGTTTCAGGACAACTGCCTCACCACAAGCTTCAGTAAACCAAGGGCGGGAGGAAGGGTAAGACAACTGAACACGAGAGGGGATAAATCTGTGCATGAGGGAGAGCAAGTTTCTTTGAAAGAATTCCCAGGATGAGTTGATGTTTGAGAAAGTAGTGATAGGAGACCAGTCTGTAAGTTTGATGGCTGCTCGAGACCCTGCCAGTCGGCTTGAGTGAAATGCCAGACTCGACGGCGGTGAGGTGGTTCTCTGATGACAGCCAGAGAGATGTCCACTTTAACAAGGACGTGGTCAGAAGAACCAATTGGAGCGAAGGAAGAGCAGCAGATATTGTCAGGGAAATTTGTCAAAATCAGATCCAGAAGAGATGGAGTACCATTGGTTGAGATCCGGGTCGGGAAGTTGACCGATTGAGTCAGTCCCAATGAGTCACAGAAAGCTTTTGCTGATGTTCCATGGCAGGTGAGAGAGGTACCCACACCTAGCCAACTGGCGTGATGACAATTGAAGTCGCCACATAAGAGGAAGAGAGAGTTTGGATGAGAAGATAGAAGATGGTCCATGTTTTCGGAGAGTGAGGTGTAGATGGAGTCATCACTGTTCGGTGGACGGTACAGTACACATATAAACATGAGGTGGGAGTGGAGGGGAAGCCGAAGCCAGAGGTATTCCTGGGGGTGTGGGGGAGTGAGAGCAGTGCAGGGAGAGTGAGGAATAGAGTCTTTGATGAAGAGAGCAACACCTCCACCAGGACGAGGCTCAGGTCTGTCATACCGTAAGAGGGAGTAACCAGGGAGAGATACTTGGGAGTCAGACACGTCTTGGGAGAGGAAAGTTTCTGTTAGGCAGATAATGTCTGGTTTGTCAGTTGCACTTTCTTCATCTTGCACTGAGTTGACCACTTCGTCAAAGACAAAGTGTTGTTCTCGATTGATGGTGAGTAGCTTCGCATTGACATTTTCCACAAGTTCAGCAATGTAAAAATTTCTCTCTTCTATCAGCACACTGTCAATGTTGACCTGTGGCTACCAAAGATGGATCGGGTCTTGGCAGACCAAAGTTGTTTGAAATGTCCAGGCCATCAGGTTTGATTTACTCCTGGAGTTTCAGCAGCACCAAATGCATCGTCCTCTCAGACATTACCTTCTCATGGTTCTTATGCATTATGTCTTCACCAAACTTGAACTTCCATTTATTCCAGAATGCCACCGAGTCCACAGGCATGCAGGATCGTGAAGAAAATCTCACGCAGTGGAGATCCAAAGCATATTGATGATGGCTCTTCTCCTGAATTTCCCTGTTTTTATCATCATCATCATCATCATCATCATCATCATCATCCAACAGGCCCATCTTCAGCAGGCTTCCTGGAAGGTAGGGCACACTTCACCATCAACTCTACGCAAGTCTTGGAATGATGTTGACCCTGCCTTATGATAAAGCAACATTCAGAAGATAGTACAACTCTAACTGATGCCTGCTGAGTGAGATGGTAGGAATTCTGCCTCGTGATTCCTTTTGGAACATGACACTCCTTCATCCAACATTGCATGCTGACTTTGTTACCACTGTTTCTCTTTGGTATTCCAAGCGAAGTAGCAGGGAACCTCTGAACACTGGATGCCTCATGGCCTCTCTGGTTCATCGTGAAATAGTCTGTCAACATCGTGAATGACACCTCGGTCAACTGCAACTCCTGGCCTTCCTCGTACAGCACCTTCTTCGTATAGTTCTTCAGGAAAGTGGCAGCACAATTTAACCACAGGAGGTTTTCATCTCTGCAATGGGAAGTCGAAGATGTTGTGTGTGTCTTCACTTGAAGTTGATGTGCGTTGATCAGGAGAAGTAGATTGTGTGGGAAGATGAAGGAGTTATCAACACAAAAGTTCTTCCCCCTCATCTTCAGATAATGTGTGCACTCACCATTGTCTGCTGCCCTTCTTCGATATTCTGAGTATGTGTTCTCTCCGACTGTTGTGGCATCCCTGAGCAGTTTGGGGGTATTCTTTTGTACAGTGTTGTGCTTGCCCATGTCCCTCCATGCAAGGACTCTCAAGTTTTGCAGTGCCATAAGGCCATCTTGCCATCAATCTTCCATGATAAGGAGGATGTGGGCTTGGGTGAGGCCTCCTTTCTGCCTCTCAATGTTGACTGAGTGAGCTTTGACTTTTCCCAGGACATCCTTCCAGCAAATTGTCCAGAGGAGAATCAAATTTGATTTTGAAGACCCATGTGCACAAATCTGGCCTGTGCTTGGGCACTTCTCCTTTAACTCTTTACATTTCAGCTTCGTTGTAAAGGTTATGAAATAACGTTGTCCAAAATTACGAACAACTGTCATTGAGCTCAGATAATGGTCATTTGTATCAGCGAGGAGTACCGGTTATTGTTGGAGGCAAGATAACTTTGTGACCGCCATCTCTGCTATCATCATCTGCCACTGATTCACGAAGACCCTTATACTTGTCAGCCATGACAGTCCTCTGGTTTGTTCTTTCCCAGTTGAGCCGATTGAATTTGATTTTTGTCTGGACGTCGACACTATTGCTGCATGAGTCTCTGAGACTTCATAATGGTGTTGAAGTCATCCTTGCAGACTTGAAGGCAGAGTAGTCCAATGCTGTAAATGTGTGCCCTTCCCTTTTTTGATACCGCCCTGTCACCTGTCAGAAACCGAACTGAACGAGGATGACACAGTGAATCGAATCATATGACCGATGGAGTTGGCCGATTCAATGCACAACGACTTCAATGCACAACCAAATCGATGAGTGAAGGGAAAAATAGGACCACAGGTCCTGAAGCTCACCTGGATCAGGAGCAACAGTCAATGACGTCATGAAATATCAAAATTTTGTTCAAGCGCAGAATCTAGTCACGTGATTGGTTTAATGGAAGCCCTCTCAATGCTGATTACAGTGATACATGTTTACAGGTTATATTTTTACAGGTTACAGTTCATGTTTTTGACTAAGGGCATGGCTGTGCTGCTGATGCATCACCCCCGGTAGGTCAGAGTAAGAATGTTTTACGTTTTAGGCCCGATTTCAACCCATTAATTAGGGCAGATTTTGATGCGGTCAGTACACCTTCGTTAGGCATCAGATATGAAGCTTGTGGCCAAGTTTCACAAAATTGTGTGCTTGGTTCAAGCGACAATGACTGAAACGTTTGCAGACTCACTGACTGACTGACACTGCTCGATTGCATAAACTCACCAGACTAAAGTCCAGGTGAGCTAAAAACAGTCACACCCAATTGGTCAGTGCCATGACCAATCAACAAGTGAAGGGAAAAACGGGCACACCAAATTGCAACACAGCTACAGCCACTCAACATCTATTTATCACAATAAATTTGCGACAACTTTTTATTCCTTGATTCTTTAACGTGAAATTTGGTAAATCTTTCAGATCAGAGTATGTCAGGCTTCTCCAAAACCCTTGCTCAATATATGAAACCCCATTTTTGGAATCAACATAAATTCCGCATGTCATTTGTAACAAGTATATCAAATGCACAAATGCAGTAGGTGTCATATCACAATCTTAAGGGTTAAAATAATATTGTGTGTGGGTGTGTGTGTGTGTGTGTGTGTGTGTGTGTGTGTGTGTGTGTGTGTGTGTGTGTGTGTGTGTGTGTGTGTGTGTGTGTGTGTGTGTGTGTGTGTGTGTGTGTGTGTGTGTGTGTGTGTGTGTGTGTGGGGGGGGGGTGCATGTCTGGCTTCCTTCTTGGGACTATGGTGTAGTAATTGGTGTTAATTTTGATGATTAAATTCCACGCCATTATTGACTAGATATGGGTTACTTTAATGCATTTGGTTTCAAACACGGAAATGAAAACATATATTTGGCAAATAAAGTTGTCAACAAATGAGTCTTGCAGAAAGTTTTCTGCGAGTAAAATAATATTGTTGGCCATAAAATACCTGGGATGATATTTATTCCTAATTTTATGCCTGACATTTCCACATTGAAGAAAGATTAATGTTTTACTCCTTATAAGCTTGAAACCAAATCAACTTTTTCAACCTCCTGCAAGTGTAATTTTAAATGCGTGGAATTGAGTATTGTGGATTACAAACAAAGAAAGATTGTTTGACAATGCAAAGATAACAGCATTATATTTCAAACAAATGTTCTAGGAGATGTTTAAGAGATTTCACAAAGAGAAAAAGGTCTTTTCACAAAATCGAATGATAATTGAAAATAACACATGAAACTCTAAAATTGCCTTTAGAAGTTGCAGAGAATTTAAATATTTAATTACTTGGCATTTAAAGTTGCATTCAATCTAAATATTTTATTATTATTTTCCTTTATTTTATTCATGCAACTAAATTATTTGTTTAATATTGTTACGCGCTTCCACTGAGCACTAACGTGAATGCACCAGTTACCCGGAGGGGAAGCACCGCAGAAAAGCTTTACGGACAATATCTCCCATCTATTGTTTCACAGGTGAAACCAACGTATGACACGAAACAGAAAGATATCTAATAAGTAATTTATTAATCCCTACTGTCGACCTCTCACACACTAATACCATAACATTGATTTTAAAAGAAACTAAAAAAAAACTTTTAAAACTCCCCAAAGTTACAAACGCATCACAGGTTTCAATGCAGTCTTGAATCAACTCACAACTGTCAAGTTGGCAACTTATCTCATTCACCCAGTTCTTAATAAAACCCCAGCAGGATACGATTTATTTACGTATGTGTGTGTGTGTGTTTATATATATATATATATATATATATATATATATATATATATATATATATATATATATATATATATATATATATATATATATATATATATATATATTGTTACAAATTCTGGCCGGCCTGGCGTGCGATCGGCCGAGTACCTCTAATGGCAGCCGCGTTGCCCACCGGATGGAAAATTCAGTCGTGACCCTCCTGGAACTACCGCCAGGAGCCAGTCACGGGTGAGTGTTTAACCTCACCACAGCCCAGTCCGCATTCTACCCGCTTGCACCACGCCACAGGTCGGCTTAGGACACGAACCGCTTCAGCGGTTCGTTCCGTGCTACAGAGATAACCGAGCGGTGTTATCGCCGACCTCGACGATTCAGTGATTCTTCTTTACTCGGGTGTTCAAAACCCACTACTCATTCCACGATACAAGATGGCACTTTCAAAGGGGAAATAGGGCACGACGAACGGGATACATTCAAACAAAGCACATTTATTTATACAGCACGAATGTACAGCCAAGGCAGTCATGCAATATACAGAAAAAGCATGGAAACAAAAGCAATACCACCGAATATGCTTATAGTGTACAGTCACTTAAACAGGTTCTACTTACGGACACGGCGCCACATCATTGACACAGAACAAAAGAAATGACCCCTCATAGGCAAGGCGGTAGACGGGGTTCGTAAACCTTTATGGCCGTGGGCCGTGGATGAACGAATGGGCCCACGAGACCGACGCTGGTTACCTGCACCCTCGTGGTGCGACGGTCGGCGAGCTCTATCCGGCACTCTCCTCTCGTGTGCGCAGGCTTGCGTGCCCGAGCTGGCAAAGCGGCACCTCCCATCCATGTCCCAAGAAAAGAAGAAGCCCGAGCTCACGAACTAGCTGCTTGAAGGAGAAGAACCACCACGAATTGAACTGAACACGAGCTGCGAGCTCGACGAAGAACCACCACGAATTGAACTGAACACAAGCTGCGAGCTCGACGAACAGCCACCACGAACTGAACTGAACACGAGCTGCGAGCTCGACGAGCAGCCACCACGAACTGAACTGAACACGAGCTGCGAGCTCGACGAGCAGCCACCACGAACTGAACTGAACACGAGCTGCGAGCTCGACGAGCAGCCACCACGAACTGAACTGAACATGAGCTGCAAGCTCGACGAGTAGCCACCACAAACTGAACTGAACACGAGCTGCGAGCTCGACGAGTAGTCACCACAAACTGAACTGAACACGAGCTGCCCGAACCGCCAAGAGAAGAGAGCTCGACCCGACCACAAAGAGAGGGGAGAGAGGCCTTGACGAAGAAGAACGAACCTCCGACGACCACCAAGAGAGAGCGAGCCCTGCGTGCGGTCCACCTTATATGGCGCGGGGCTCCGTCCCTTCGCTCCTCCCCGTTTTCGACTCCGCCTCCCTTCGAGAAGCTTCTCGAAAAGGGGCGTGCCCTCACTCCGACCGCCTCACGCTCCGTGTCCACCAATCGCGAGCGAGCTCCTCGCCGCTTCTCGTGCCAGCCTTGGCGGTGCAAAAACGGCGGGAAAACTCGCGCGTCATCCCAGTTCTTTTCACTAGGCCTTCGCTCGACGTTTTCGGATGGTTTTTGCGGTGGAAAGGGTCGTAGCGTGCTCTGTTGGGCCAAAATAGTGATAGTGAAAGAAAAATGGCTATCGCAAAGGGTCACAGCCCGGTGAACACAAAGAAATTCCCTTTAAACAACGGTGGGGACCTATCTGCACATAAACTTAGCGTCATAACTGAGCTGGGGACCTTTATGGTGTATTGCGAATTTCCACAGCCGTAACACTATATATATATATATATATATATATATATATATATATATATATATATATATATATATATATATATATATATATATATATATATATATCTGCGATGGAGTGGCGACCTGTCCGGGATTGTGCCCAACAGCCCAGGAAACTGCTTCGGCAGCACCGACGCTCTCTGTAGAGTATGGTTCCTAATATATATATATATATATATATATATATATATATATATATATATATATATATATATATATATATATATATATATATATATATATATATATATATACATATATATATATATATATATATATATCTGATATGCATGCACGCATACACAGAGGTGAGGCTCGTTGAAGGGCTAGACTAAAGAACGAATCAGGAGGCAGCAGGAAAGGAAGAAACACACAATCTCAGCTCCTTCCACAAAGCTCAGAACAAGTGTGTGTCGATACTGAAGAGCCAGAAAATAACATCATTCTCATTTCAAATATGAACTCTCAAACCTGTCTCCCTCCTCCAAGTCCTGGTGGCATCTTGTGAAGTCCATTTCTGGTGTACGTTACCCCACCATCCCCTCCATTAACTCAAATGGCTGTAAGGCTGACACTCCACGTGAAAAGTTTATTGCCTAAACTCTGCATTTGCTTCTAAATCTTGTGTTCCATACCCATCACTTTCTGTACCCACCTTACCCAGTCACACCCAGCTGTCTCTGGACTCTGTGTCCTTTTCTCCTGACAAGGTGGAGAGCTTGCTGTCAAACATCGACTCAGATTCTGCAACCGGTCCAGATTGCATCAGCCCACGTGTTCTAAAAACCTGCTCTGCTGCTTTTGCTCACCCTCTCTCTGTTCTATTCACCATCTCATTTTTTCAAGGTCATCTGCCATCTGTTTGGAAATCAGCAAAGATGAACAATCTGCATAAAAAGATGCAAAAACTGATCCCTGCAACTACAGACCAATCAGCCTGCTCCCAATAATCAGCAAGGTCATGGAATCCATCATCGCTTCTGACATCAAATCCTTCCTCTTCTACAAAGGCTTGATTTCCCACCATCAATTTGGATTTATGCCTGGTGTTGGCTGAATGGTTGGGGTTGTAGGCTTGGGATCTGAGGATCCTGAGTTCAAATCCCACTCGGCTATTGAATTAATACCAAGTGGGGGTTGACTCTGTTTGTCATCCTTCTGAGGTCAGCAAAGTGAGTGCCAATTTGTTGGTATCCTGTGTTGGAGTGGCAACTTGTCCAGGATTGTGCCCAATAGCCAAGGAGACTGCTTTGGCAGCAGCAATGCTTTGCACAGAGTATGGTCCCAATGGATGGATGGAATTTGGATTTACACCAGGTCACTCAACCCTGGACATGCTACTTCTGCTTTCCCAAAAATGGATGGAGGTCCTAAATGCCAAACATGAGATCAGAGCCATCTCCCTGGACATATCATGAGCTTTCAATATGGTCTGGCATTCTGCACTGCTCCTCAAACTCTCTTCTTATGGTATTCAAGGCAATCTCCACTCATGGCTCATGAACTTCTTGTCTTATCACAGTCAACACTCGGCCCTTAATGGAATTATCTCTTCTCCTCTTCCCGTCCCGGCTAGAGTTGATCATGGCAGTGTGCTTGGCCCTGTGCTTTTTCTGATTTTGATCAATGACCTCTCAGATTCCCTGGAAAATCCTCTATATCTCTTTGCTGATGACTCCACCCTCTGCCGTACCATCGGTCATCCCTCAGACCGGCAAGCAGCAGCTTCTTCACTCACTGCAGATCAGGATAAAATCACAAACTGGTCCAACACATGGAACATATCTTTCAATCCTGATAAATCTCACACTCTCACCATATCTCTCCGAAAGGACCGCCTCGACCACACACCCCCACCCCCTCCCCCAATCTTCTTTCTCAACAATCCCCTTGAAGAAGTCCTTTAATTCAAGCTTTTGGTCTCACTATCTGCCATGATCTTTCCTGGGAAAGCCACATTTCCAAGCTGGCCTCCAAAGCCAGTCGCTGACTGGGCATCCTATGTTGCGCAAAGTCCTTCCTTGGTACACCTGAGCTTCTAACCATTTACAAAGCTTTCATATGCAGTCTGATGGAGTACTACTCCCCCCTCTGGGGTCACATTCAAGGTGTGCTAACAAACCCCTTCTGGTGAAACTGCAAAAATCAAGAATCACTGTTCACCTTCTCTCTTTCATTCCTCTTTTTTCCCCATTTCTGGAACAAACTCCCACACTCTTCAATCCCACTCCTCCCTTCAGGCCTTCGAAACAGGTGTTCACCACCATCTCCTATCTTCCCATGGAAAGTGCAGAGGGTGAAAGACCAGAAAGGAAGCAGTGGAAGTCAGAGAGACCACCGACCTGTGTCCAATGTGAAAGTAATAGGCCCATCGACTCAGCTTCATCACAGGAGATTCCTATGATCTTGAAGGCCTTGATTTTGATGCCGTCAAGCTGACCAAGGTGTAAGGCAGGGGCACCAGCCCAAAGGGAAGAGTAATACTCCATCAAGCTGTGAACGAAGGCTTTGTAGGTGGAGAATAGTTCAGGTGTGCCAAGGAAGGACTTTGCACAACTGAGGATGACCAATCAGGGACTGGAATTGGAGGCCAACTTAATAATGTGGTTTTCTCAAGAAAGATCATGGCTCAGTGAGACCCAAGAGTTTGAATGACTGTACTTCTTCAAGAGGGTTGTTTGAAAGGTAGATGGGAGGGTGTACCAAACGGTCCTTTCAGAGAGAGACGGTGAGTGTGGGATTTCTCAGGATTGAAAGACATATTTCAAGTGTTTGACCAGCTTGTGATTCTATCAAGGTCTGTAGAGAGGTAAGAGGAAACTGCCTCTCTATCTGAAGGATGGGCGGTGTTCTGGCAAAGGGTGAAGTTATCAGCAAAGAGATTAAAAGGATTTTCCAGAGTCAAATAAATTGTTGACGAAGATGAAGAAATAGGACAATGCCCAGAACAATGCTTTGTGGCACTCCTGCCTTGACTGGGAGAGGAGACGAAAGGACCAAATTGAGAACCACATGTTGGCTATGAGAATGGCGCAAGTCAGTGAGACATGGATGGCATAGGCAGAGATTTTATAGAGAGCAGGGCTGGGTACCAGACTTTATTAAATGCTTGCAAAATGTCAATGTCTCATACCTGACATTGAGGGCCTCTCTCCATTGTTGGGAGAGCACAAGCAGCATGTCCAAGGTAGAGTGACCTGGTCTGAATCCAAACTGATGGTTTATAGTTCAGGCCATTTGGGAAGAGGAAGGATTTGATATTTACTGTGGTTATGGATTCCATGATGTTGCTGATGATTGGTGATAGGTCTGTTGTTGAGAGGATCAGTTTTTCTAATGCAGTTATGTTGTCTGACCTCCAAGCAGATATAAGATGACCTAGGGCAAATTATATGTTGAACAAAGCAGAAGAGGATACGCAAGAGCAGCAGAGCAAGTTTTTAGGCCACATGAGCTGATATCATCTGGTGCAGTTGCAGAATTAGAGTTGATGGTTGCCAGTAACTTCTCCACCTTCTCAAGTGAAAAAGACAGAGTGCAGAAGCACTTGGGTGTGACACGGTAGGTAGGGTTGGTGAAGAGAACAAATGGTTGGGGAAACAAGATTTGGAAGCAAACCCAGAATTTAAGTATCCGGCTTTCTCATTAGCAAAGTTGACTGTGATGCCATTTGAAGAGAGGAAAGGGATGGAGGAATGTATGCATTGTTCCCGATGGAGTCGCATACTTTCGAGAAAGACATAACAAGGCACCACCAGGTTTTAGAGAAGGGAGAGAAGTTTGAACGTTGAAACTTGAAGTTGGTCAGATGTTGCTTTCTGGCTCTCCTAAGAGTGGACACACTTGTTGCGGACTTTGCCAAATGATCTGAGGTTTGCTTCGCTGGACTTGCCTTCAAGGAGAAGACAAGTTGTTTCAAGGCAACTGCCTCTCCACAGGATTCAGCGTCGCATGGAAGGTATGACAACTGAAGACAAGATGAGATATATCTGTGTACAGGGAGAGCAAGTTTCTGTGAAAGAATTACCAGGCTGAGTTAATTATCAGTGGCGGTCAATATAGGAGACCAGTCCTGAAGTGAGATGGTTGCTTGTACTCCCTGCCAATTTGCCTGAGTTAACTGCCAGACTCGCCAGCGCTGAGGTTCTCTGAGAATAGTTATAGAGATATTGACCTTCACAAGCACATGATCAGACAAACCAATTGGAGTCAAGGAAGAGCAAGAGACATTAGCGGGGAAGCTTGTCAAAACCAAATCTGGAAGGGACATTTATAGATTAAGTCAGTCCCATGGAGTAACAGAGGTCCTTTGCTGAAGTGCCATGGCTGGTGAGAGAGGTACCGAATTCAGCCGCTGATGGATGTGGCAGCCATTTTCCACTCCTATCAAAAATTCTGAGATGGCCCAATATTCAAATCTGTTCATAATATGATAGGCTACTACTGTGCCAAATTTGGTGCTTTCCTCGCAAAATGCACAATTGTTATGCTATATTTAGCTAAGTTGCCCCGCTATATGCCAATTTATAATGATGAAGTATGAAACAAGTTGTGATGCATGAGCTGATTGAGTTTCAACCTTTTCAAGAGTGACAAACATTGTCACGAAAGTTCCAAGTTGTTATGTGAATATATAAATTAGAGTTTTAGGGGAGAACATTCAGGATATATGACTGAGGAATAGAGAGCAAGCACTTAGATGTGAATGTAATTAGGAGATATTGCTCTCGAGTGAGCAAACAAAACAAGTTTCTTAAAGAAGGCAAAGTTAATTTGCTCGCTCAATTATCTGCTTGGCTCATGAGTGAGTCTTTGGCTATTGATAATGAAGCAAAGATAGCCACATTAATTAATTATTCATTAGAAACTGTACATCATCACTGCTTGTCCAAAGCAATCGACTTGACAGAGATATTTGTTGTGGTTTCACATATGACACGTATATGACCAAATTTGTATATTGGTCATATAATAATATTGGGAAATAGTATTTAATCTCAGAACATATAATAATAATAATAATAATAATAATAATACTTTTGACAAATATGCATGCATTATATATATATATATATATATATATATATATATATATATATATATATATATATATATATATATATATATATATTTTTTTTTTGTGGAGCTCGCCTACTCAAATCAAACAAGTGAACTGATAGATTTTTTTTAGACCTGGAAAAACAAATGCAGTTTTACATCAGCTGATGTAAGGCAACAAAAATCCTGTAACTAAGAGTTACAAGGTTGTACAAGGCCAAGCGTCACTGCCTCGAGTCCTTTAATTGCATTCTGGGTGTTTCGGCAAATGGCATTGCAGAACATTACAGGGAATGAACATTAGAAAGGTTGTGAAAAAAAGTTATGAACAAATGTTTACTTTATTTTTTATTCTTATATATATTTATGTTGAGAAAAATTAAAAAAGTATGACCAGCTTGCAGACAAAAAAGTCATGTTTGGGTAACCCATATTTTTTGAAAACAGATATTCCCACCCCTTTGTCTCTCTTATGTTCCTTTTGTTCTGTTGCATCCTGATCTATTATTCGTTCTAACTCTTCCACAAGCCTCGAGCTTGTATCCAAAAAAAAGCCCTGAAGGTACAAGTTTTGCCAAACATTGCACAGATACAGGGTGAGCTTCAAAGCAATCAAGGATACAATGCTTCAAGCATGAAATTTCACTCAGCATCATATTAAATCAGAAAATAAAATTCGATCGAAAATCTTTAGAGTGATGTGGGAAAGATGCAATTGCACATTACATTTCTTTCGGGAGAACCAATTTCTCATTTAATTTATATTGTTTCTTGTCGTCGGAATGCAAAGTGAATGTAGATAGCTGCTCTACTCTATTAACTACAACACCCTGAAAACGACAAACATCCATTCGTGATTAATATAACGGATATCGGCAATAAGCTTGGCACTTATATTGCTTTTTCGTGAAGAATGGTTATGGTACAAGCACTGATGCTATCAAACAAGGAATTAGCAGCACCTTGGAGTTTCTCAGAGTGATTCAGCTTCAGAAAAGGCAAAACGAAGTTCTTTTCTTCAAACTTAAAGTGAAGCTCAAAGTACCATGGGTTCCCACAAGCTCAAAAGGCAGCTTCTTCTGTCCAATTAAAATCTAAATAACAAATACGCCACTTCGGCTCATTATTAGCCTCCACGTTTCTTTTCATTGAGGCGAGGCCACCTTTATAAACTAATAGGTCTTTCTTTATCAAGCTGAGACAGCAACTGAGACGGCATGCCAAAAAACAGCCATTCTGCAAACACAGTGAATAACACTTTTAAAATCCTCCTCACAATGTTTCAAACACAGCTTTATGGTCCTCTTTTGAAAGAGAAATGTGGAAATGAAGAATTACATATGATTAGGGCATCTAATGATTAAATAACACCGATGGAAAAAGCACCTCTTCCACCATTGTGCATTATTGTCAGAAATTAAATTTGTTTTCTTGATGGTGAAGATGAATTTGAATAATTTTCTTTCATGAAACTTATTTAGTTCTTTTTTGAAAGAGAATTAACCAAAGCATTGCAATGTTGAACAAATTACAAACCGGAAAACATTTGAGGTTTCACAATTTTTTCTGCGAATCTCCTTTTCTGCCTGAAGGTGAATTTATTTTGGCCCTGAATGCCTTTTTCAGAAAGAAAAGAAAAACGAAAGTAACATGTTTTTGTGAGTTTCCAAAACCTAATACAAAGAACTACAGATTTAATTCTAGTTGGATAGATTACATTTTACTCCTTTTATGGATCTTAAATAAGAGTTATGAGGGCCAAAATAACTTTTTGGTGAGTTATTACCTCCGCCACTGAAGGTGGAAGGAGGTTATGTTTTCACCTCTGTCTGTTTGCCTGCTTGCTAAAACTTGCAAAATCGAATATTTTTCAAGTATATTGGTCAGTCGATTTTGTTATTCTGTCTGTTTGTCTGTCTGTCAATCTTCAGGTCACAATTCTAAACCCATCGTCAGGAAGCTTTTACCGAGTTGTAGAGGCAGTCTCAACTGAGAAGCCGATTGATTTTGAGGTCAAAGATCATCCTGAGGTCAAGTTTCAAAAATCGTCATTTTTCATCCTATCGACTTGAAATTTGAACAAGATTTCCATATTGTGTCACTGAAGTTGGAAACCAAAACCAACTATTTTTGAGGTCAATGGTCAACTCAAGGTAAAACTTATAAAATCATCAATTTTTATCTGAAAAATCGTCAATTTTCATCCGATTGACTTAACGATTAAATAGCAATTTCATAGTGCATTACTGAATTGGGAAACCAAATATTTTTGAGATCAAACATTCAAAGGTCAACTCAAGGCCAAACTTCTAAAATCATAAATTTTCAACTGAAAAAGTGAATTTACATCCTATTAACTTGAAAGTTGAAGAGGATTTGCATATTCCATCACTGAATTGGGAAAGCAACTATTTTTGAGATCAAAAGGTCAAATGTCAACTCAAGGTCAAAATTGTAAAATCATCAGTTTCAATCTGAAAAATAATCATTTCAGCCGATTTACCTGAGCTTTGATTAAGATTGTTAATTTTTATCTTAATGAAATGGATATTGTGATGTATCCATGGCAATCTTTGGAGAAGGGGGTGGATTTTGCAACTTGTACTGTATGACATCTGTTTCTTGTTCGTTTGTCTGTAGGTGTGCAGGCTATCTTAAAAAGTTGTGGACTGTTTCGGATGAAATTTGGAGGGCAGGTTGGGCGTGTGACAAGGATGAACTCATTAGATTTTGGTGAAGATCCGCTTCTGGGTCTGATAATTTTTTAAGTGATTCTTCACCATTGAGAGATTGGGACAAAAATGATATATTGCATGATATCTCAAAAAGTTATTGACGGATTTGGATGAAACTGGGTGGACACGCTGGGTGTGTGACAAGGACGAATTGATTCCATTTTGGTGAAGATCCGAATCCAGATCCCGATATGATAATTATTTAATTTTTCATTTTATTTTATTAAATTAATTACGAGATACGAGAATTTTTTAAGTGATTCTTCACCACTGAGAGACAGGGCCAAAAGCGATATATAGCATGATATTTCAAAAATGTATTGGGCCAGATATGTTCTACGAGATCAGGCATTGTGTGGCAGTGGTATGCGCTCTACAGAGTGCCCTTATTGTTGACTTTGTTCCAGGTCATTGGAGGTGGTGTGATGGTTTACAGAACATGTGACAAATGAGAATTGGTGATCATGGAGTATTCTTTGTGTTTGTTAGGATATTGATGAATACAGACGAAGACCGTTGGAAGCACCCAAGGGGAAAGGAAGAACCTAAAATGACCTGCTGGTCCCATCACTCCGATGTCATGCAGTCTTTGCTATGAACTATTTAAGAGAATGTATTGTTACGTGCCGGGGGTCGGCCGCCAACCAACCGCTCTGAACGGAGCCCCAAGTCGAGTCGGCCCGACCGATCGCCCGGAATATAGATCGCCGCCCGGATAACTCCGAGCGACGGGTCCTTGTACAAGAACCGAAATACGCCAATCGGCAGATCACGTGGGGTAGGGTCGATTGCCAATCTTCAATGTACCTAAATACCCACGTGATCCAACTACCGGGGTATTCCACCCTCGACGGAACTCGAACGGAACAAACCGCCGAGGCGAGCCTGTCCGTGCGCGATTCCGAGTGGTGTAATCGCCGAGAACCGTCGGTTCGGCAATGTCCCCCTATTACGGCAAACCAACGGCTTTCTAACTTCCAACACACGAAATGTTCAGTCAATGAGGGAATGGACGCAACGAGCAGGTTTACATTCACACAAGGACATTTATTATAATGAAACACGTATGAAATTAAATAAGGCAAAACACGTATGCAATTATACAAGCAACAAAAGCACGACAAAAGAACTACAACCGTCTACTTATTATGTACAGTCATTTACACTTAACAGCAGTTCCTACTGATTAGACGGGCCCACGTACACACACACACACACACACACACACACACACACACACACACACACACACACACACACACACACACGAAACGGTGGCTGAGGCCTTTAATCACGAGCTCCAGCTCGGAGGACAGGTGAGCTGAAACTCAGAGCTTGACTCGAACCTTTCCACCTCGTGTGGTCTTCAACTTGTCCAGACCCGGGCTTCAGCGAGAGCGAGCTGGATCCAATCGCCGCGATCCTTCCCGAGCTCCCGCGAATCCTCCCGCGCTTCTCAACACGTGCCGGTGAGACGAGGCGCCGATCCTTCCTGTCGATGCGTCGCTTCCCCGAGGATCCAACTCCAAGAAGAGGCCGATGCGTCGCACCAAGCCGGGAAACAAAATGGAGAACGAAAAGCTCCACGAACCAAGAGGAAGAGGAAGAAGCCTCCACTCACAGCTCGAGCCGAACAACCGGCTCAAGTTCCTTCCAAAACAAAGCAGCAGCCGAAGCTCACTGAGCCAGCCGAAGCTGACTGAGCCAGCCGAAGCTGACTGAGCCAGCCGAAGCTCACTGAGCCAGCCGAAGCTGACTGAGCCAGCCGAAGCAAAAAGCTTCCGAAGGCCTCAAGCCAAGCAGGACCCGATGGCTGAACGACTGCTCTCTCCGAAGTAAAAAAGCTTACTCCTCCCACGGGACTCAGAACGGGACTCCCACGAACTCTTTTTGAACAAAGAAAAGATGTCCTCTTTATCCTTCCCACCCCCTCCCTGCACCCGGCGTGACTCATGCCCTCGTGATCCACCCCCCCCCCCGCTCAACCACGAGTGGGAGGGAGTTGTTGACGTCACCGCAGGGTTCTTCTTCCTCTTCGCAGAAGAGGGGGAGGGACGTCTCCATTGTTCGCTCCCTAACTATTAAATCGATCCGCAGCGCATCTAATCGATTTCAAAACATTTAAACAATGGAAGGTTTGCGATCGAGGGAACACGCACTTATCGACATAGCTGACTAAGGGAACCTGTATGTTGTGTGCAATTGAATTCCAAATTCGTAACAGTATTGATAAGTTTCAGGACTGATTAATAAACCAAAGTCATAAATTATTTTGTGTGTATACACACCACCTCACCGCTGTTTTGCATCATTTAGTTGGATGTACTGTAGGCCACTGATGCAGTGCCCCTGCATATATTTAGATAGGATTTTTTTTTTATTTTGGCCATGGTACTGGACAAAATGGCCTGCTATTTTGCAAAAGGTATTGTAGGGTATTTAATGTTGACCAGTGCATGCCAGCAGATGGGGAAGCTGGTTTAATGTCTCCTCCAAAATGTTACTTTTAATGTTGCAACGTCCTACCTGTAAAGTACCACGATGACAGTTTATAATCAGACTGGGAACCAAACCCAGATAGACAGCTCAAAGGTAAGTACACTGCTTCTGGGTTATCCTTTTAGTCCTCAATGTGAAAATGATTTTTTTTTTTTAAATAACAAGTTTTAATCGTAACGAAGTATATTATTGTTGGTCGATTCACTTGTGTGAATAGTATGTTCATATGATTTCACTGACTATCAGACCCAAAATGCTGATCACAAAGTATTTTTTCCCCTTTATCAGAGTGGAAGTTCATGGAAGCGCAAGGTAGACCTGACAGTGGGACAAACATCAAGAAAATAAAGGAAAAACAGGAGAGGGAGGAAGGGAGGAAACACTAAAATTACCAAGTTCGTTGGTTGGGTTAGGAAAGGTTAATGGGTGCATAAGATCATGTGACAGAATTGGAGATGACAAGAGATGGGTTGGTGCACTGCATGCTTAAAGTCATGGAGTCAAGAGTGAGACAGAACAGCCTCTGGAAGGTGGTTCCATAGACTGGAGAAATGAGGAATGAAAGAGAAGAGGTGTGTAATCAGCCTGGATTTTGGAAGATTAACCAGTAGGGTAGTGGTTTGGGATGGGGGGTGACTGGAATAACGCTTGCACCCTGGAGTACATAGGGAGGGTCAGACGTCAGATGTCAGAGAGAGGGGAGAGAGAGAGTGAGAGAGTGAGAGAGTGAGAGAGTGAGAGAGTGAGAGATAGACAGAGAGAGAGAGAGAGAGAGAGAGAGAGAGAGAGAGAGAGAGAGAGAGAGAGAGAGAGAGAGAGAGAGAGAAAAAAAGGTCCAATATTGGAGAATATACAGGAGAAAACAGAGAGATTTCTGAAGACCCGGTGCTTTGGCCTCATCATGGGAGATTCCAATAATTTTTAGTGCTTGACTTTGACAGAATCCAGGAGATATGTTGCTGGGGCACCGGTCCCCAGTAGAGAGCAGTACTCCATTGAGCTTTGGACAAAGGTCTTGTCATGTGTGGACCTCGGATATTTTTTTCCTTTGTTTCATAGTCCAAAGGGATGTCAAAACGACACTCGCCATGTTTCCACTGAAAAATTGTCCATGTTAAGTCGTAATTGCCATTAATTTAGCTGAAAAATATTGAAAAATGTAAAGAAAACTTGCAAAGGACGATAATAATCAACCAAGGAGAGTCACACTGGCATTTCAGGTGCTTTTATAAGTGCATGTGATCAGAAATCCCAACACGGCGTCCTTGATTTCAAAGCTGGAGAGCAAGCAATCTCGAGAAAAAAAAAAGTCAAATGGAATATTGCATGCACTTTTCTCTTCCTCTTCTTGTTGTAGCCTCAGTTCTTCGTCAAGTGAAAAGACCAGTGGAACTCAAGTATGGAGCGACGTCCACCAGACACTCCCATTGATCTCATGTTGAAGATGTGTTGAAGAGGTGTCTTTGTTGGACCAGGAAGAGGAAACTCGTCATAATGTGTGTGGTAGTTTGTGGGGCAGATAGACAGAGAGGACATGTTGGGTTTAATATGGATTGGAGCCTATGTTGATATTGCATAAGGGAGGTGTGATGTCCACAGCAGAGTCTCGCCAGATGGACTCTCATTTCACGGCGAAGTGTTGCTTCAGAAGAGTGAATTTTTGGGGAGGGTAGTTGAGGATATTGTTTTGAGGGATGATATTCTATGGACTGTGATGATAGATTATTGTGCATGTGACGGTACATGAAGATGTTTTCCAATGTGAAATGGAATATCAGAGTTTACACCACACAGCTGGTTCTGCTTCCTGAAATACACAGAGATATGGGAGCCATTGTCATGTTTTTTTTTCTCCCCATCCAAACCTCTCCTGATGAAGAAATGGACATTCATCTGCTCTCGAATGCAACCATAAGGAGGCAGATACAAGGTTGTTTATCCATGCAGCATATTCAGCTGGGGTGTTTTCAGATGTTGTGATTTGCAGTCCAAACACAGATGTGTTCATTACTCGCCTTTCACTCCTATCTCAAATCAATGCTCATGTCTACTTCCACACTAGGGTTGGCAACAGCAGACGTAACTTGATCTGGAAGCAATATGCAACACTGCTGCTGAATCTGTCTGTGATGCATTGATAGGTCTGTCTATGCAACACAGGGTGTGATTGTCCCAATGCCTTGATCTCAAAGGAAGAGAAAAGGCTTTGAAGCTCATATTCACAAACAATAACCTGGGCTATTGAGGAGTTTGATATGTAACCTGGGCTATTGCAGTCTCGTGAGAACTTTGTGTGTTAACTGTATCGCCACAAGGACTGCACCCGGTGTAAATGTTGCACCGTATAACATGTTTCGTCTGATATGCAAGTCGCATTTGCTTATGCCTCTCAATCAAGATTCACTCCAGCAAAATATATGGAGGGCAAAACAGCGATTGTTGTAATAGCTGAGACAGATGGAAGATAAAGGCATAAGTGCTCAAGAACATTCGGTGACATGTTTCAAAAAAAAATTCATTCAAGACACCATATTTCATTCGCATCATTTATACCTGTTCACATTTTAGCCATTGGAAAACATACTTATGTACTTCGGTTAATTTCATTGTTTATTGTTCAAATGAGAAGATAAATGTTTATTGTTTAGTGAAGAAATCAAAAATACTTGTAAATGTATCTGCGAGAAATAGGTGTGTACTGCCTCTACACAAATAAATAGTTGGACAACTTCCTGATCAACTCGTCCAAAAAGTTGATATCTTGCATAGATTCTCATGAGTATTGTGATATTATATCATATTGTATATTCTCGTGATTATTGGGATATTATATCATACTGTATATTCTCATGATTATTGTGATATTATATCATACTGTATATTCTCATGAGTATTGTGATATTATATCATATTGTATATTCTCTTGAGTATTGTGATATTATATCATACTGTATATTCTCGTGATTATTGGGATATTATATCAAACTGTATATTCTCATGATTATTGTGATATTATATCATACTGTATATTCTCATGAGTATTGTGATATTATATCATACTGTATATTCTCATGAGTATTGTGATATTATATCATACTGTATATTCTCATGAGTATTGTGATATTATATCATACTGTATATTCTCATGAGTCAGGTCAGGTCAGGTATGGGAGCATGTGCCAGAACAGCGCGTCGCTGCGTCCACTTTCCGCCGGTACTCCAGGGGCCTCCATCTGGCCATCCCCCAGGCAGATGCCAGGCCCATCCCCATCTCCTCGAGATGATGGTCAACCTGTTGCAACCATGAGGCATGTGGTCGACCCACTGGCCTCCTCCACTCATGAGACTCCCTCGCTGAGAGAATCTGGTGAGCAGGATCAGAGTCAGGAAAACGAGCCACATGTCCATACAGCCGCAACTGACGCTCACGGACTATGCAGGTAACAAACCTCATCCGAGTCTCTCTCAGCAACCGCTCGTTGGACACAAAATCCGACCAGTGATAGCCAAGGATTCTCCGAAGAGACCTGGTACCAAAGGAATTAAGTCTCCGTCTCAGATCCTTGGTCAGAGTCCAAGTCTCGCACCCATAGAGCAAGACTGGAAGTACCAAGGACCTGAAGACTCGGACTTTCGTCCTCCCGCACAGGTACCAGCAGCGCCACACCCCATGATCCAGTGAATCCATGACTCCCCAGGCCCGACCCAGACGTCTATTGACCTCTGACTCGCAGCCAGCAGAGACATGAATATCACTGCCAAGGTAAGTGAATCTCTCCACGATCTCAACATCCGCACCACAAACAGACACAGACAGGACAGCAGCATCCAAGATGTCACCGAAAGCCTGGATCTTAGTTTTGACCCAAGAAACCCGTAATCCCAACGGCTCCGACTCCTCATTCAGCACCTCGAGGGCCCCCAAGAGGATGTCTAAAGTCTCTGCAAAGATGACTGCATCATCTGCAAAGTCAAGGTCCGAGATCTTGACATTCCCAAATGATGCACCGCAACTTGATCTCTCCGACATCCTCCCTAGAATCCAGTCCATACAAGTGCTGAAAAGTGTGGGGGCAAGTACACATCCCTGACGAACTCCAGTAACAACTGTAAATAAGTCAGAGATGGTACCACCACACTTCACAGCACTCTCAGTACCAGAGTAGAGTTCAGACATCAGATCGATCAGTTTTGGTGGCACCCCACGAAGACCAAGAATCCTCCAGAGGACATCCCGATTCACTGAATCGAACGCTTTACAGAGATCAACATAAGCTGCAAGCAGCCCCTGCTGAAACTCTCGTCTGCGTTCGGTGAGGACACGAAGTGCAAGGATACGGTCAATCGTTGACCTCTTTGGTGTAAAGCCTGACTGCTCTGGACGCTGGTGCTCAAGCAGATGGTGGCGAACCCTATCGAGAATTATCCGAGCAAAGACCTTGCCCGGCACTGAGAGCAGCGTCACCCCTCGGTAGTTGTTGCAGTCTTGGCGATCACCCTTCCCTTTCCAGAGAGGGACAACAAGGCCCCTCTTCCAGTCAGTTGGGATGATGCCTGTGTTCCAGTTGATTCGAGGGTCAGCAACAGGGATTGTAACACCCTTGACGTCCAACTCGACAGTTGGGGAATCAGCCTGGTACAACCGCTCAAAGTAACCGGCCCAGCGGGCCTTCACTTCAGACTCCTCTGTCAAGAGCCTACCACTCTCTGCTCGAACTTTAGTGCTCCGAGGGATGGGCTTGGATGAACGTAATGCGCGAATTCCCCTGTAAGCGGGACGAGAATCACCTGTCCACAGGTGATGCTCTACCCCCTCACAGATTCCTCGCACATAGGCCTCCTTGTCCACCCTCAGTGCACGTACAGTTTTACGCCTCAGCTCCCTGAACAGCTCAGCTCTGCCATTGAGCCTGGCCCTGCGACTCTGGTCAATGCTATCCAGTGTCCCTTGAGAGACAAAATTCTTCTTTGCCCTGCGGTGAGCTCCAAGGCATCCACCGGCAACATCAAGGATGGTGGTCTTGAAGGCGCTCCACAACTCTTCAGGACCCCCCAAAGCACCCAGACCCCCCAAGTGTCCACTCAGCCTGTTCGCAAACTCCTCAGCTACTCTCTCATCCCTGAGCTTGGCAACATCCAGCCTCGGCTGGGATGGTACCATTCTCCAGGATTTAAGGTGCAGCTTTAGAGTTGCTACAACAAGCCTGTGGTCAGTATTGAGGAACTGAGCACTCCGGTAGACCCTGCAGTTCTGGATCATCCTCCAACGACCGTCAATGAGGACATGGTCAATCTCCTTTGCCACACCGCCAGCGTTGGAATACCAAGTCCAGCGATGAGCTTGTGGGCGCTGAAACCATGAACCAGCCACCCTAAGTCCATGACTTCTTGCAAAGTCAAGGAACTCAGTGCTATTCTGGTTCATAGTTCCTGACCCATGGGGACCAACACACACCTCATAACCGTCCCTATCAGTTCCAGTCGATGCATTGAAATCCCCCAAGACTTGAAGTGTATCTCGGCTGGGGCACTGATCAACCACAGACTCGAGTGTGGCGTAGAATGCATCCTTCACGGTGAGATCACTCGCCTCAGTCGGAGCATAAACAGAGACCAGGGAAATGACACCTAAGGAGTGACGAATCCTTAATCTCATAATACGCTCGTTGACCGGTGTTACCTCAATTATCATTGGGGTCAGCTTATTGGACACAGCTACAGCAACTCCTTGGGTATGGTAACCATCAGAGCGACCAGACCAATAGTAGGTGTAACCACCCACCATTATCTCTCCGCAATCCGGTCTCCGAACCTCAGAGAGAGCTGCAATCCCGATGTCCAAACGCTTGAGCTCAGATGATAACAGAGACAGGTGATCATCCTCTCTTAGGGATAGGACATTCCAGGCACCCACCCGAAGGGACCGCCTCAGGTTAACCCAAGGAGACCGCCGTCTGGTGGACGACACCTCAGCACCACTCCGACACACTCTCCCGCAATCTGACCCAGGGATGTTACCCCGTGGTTTCCCTCCTATCATCAAAGATTGGGGGTCCCGAAGGCTTTGCCCCAATCCTGTCATCCGGTGAGCTGCCCTGCGAAGGGAAGCTGCACAGGAGGTACTCCCACGGAGTGGGTTTTCAGATTTTTTTGCGTTTTTGCGTTTTGCGGAATGAAGGGTTTTACGGTGGCCGGAGTGCAAATCCTGCCACCAACCTCCTAATAAAAAGTGACTCAACTGCAGGAGGACGTCCGCAGACACAGTTGGGCAGTAGATATGGATGGCCGTTGGCTCACAAGGAGCTCCTCCGCCCTTTGACAGGTTTTGTTTTTAATCCTGCTGGGTGTCCATATCCAAACACCCTCCTCACCAGAAAACCTGGTGGGGGAGACGGTTTAGTCGCCGACAACCCGACCATGGAACAGGTTAGTACAGGTTTACATGGTACCTGTAGCAGGTCACAGATCGAACCTGACCTGACATGGTCAGTGTTCTCATGAGTGTTGTGATATTATATCATACTGTATATTCTCGTGAGTATTGTGATATTATATCATATTGTATATTCTCTTGAGTATTGTGATATTATATCATACTGTATATTCTCGTGATTATTGGAATATTATATCGTACTGTATATTCTCTTGAGTATTGTGATATGATATCATACTGTATATTCTCTTGAGTATTGTGATATGATATCATACTGTATATTCTCTTGAGTATTGTGATATTATATCGTACTGTATATTCTCGTGATTATTGGGATATTATATCATACTGTATATTCTTGTGATTATTGTGATATTATATCATACTGTAAATTCTCATGAGTATTGTGATATTATATCATACTGTATATTCTCGTGAGTATTGTGATATTATATCATACTGTATATTCTCGTGAGTATTGTGATATTATATCATACTGTATATTCTCGTGATTATTGTGATATTATATCATACTGTATATTCTCTTGAGTATTGTGATATTATATCATACTGTATATTCTCTTGAGTATTGTGATATTATATCATACTGTATAGTCTCGTGATTATTGGGATATTATATCATACTGTATATTCTCGTGATTATTGTGATATTATATCATACTGTATATTCTCGTGAGTATTGTGATATTATATCATACTGTATATTCTCATGAGTGTTGTGATATTATATCATACTGTATATTCTCGAGTATTGTGATATTATATCATACAGTATATTCTCATGAGTATTGTGATATTATATCATACTGTATATTCTCATGAGTGTTGTGATATTATATCATACTGTATATTCTCTTGAGTATTGTGATATTATATCATACTGTATATTCTCGTGATTATTGTGATATTATATCATACTGTATATTCTCGTGAGTATTGTGATATTATATCATACTGTATATTCTCATGAGTATTGTGATATTATATCATACTGTGTATTTCTTGAGTGTTGTGATATTATATCATACTGTATATTCTCATGAGTGTTGTGATATTATATCATACTGTGTATTCTCATGAGTATTGTGATACTATATCATACTGTGTATTCTCTTGGGTTTTGTGATTTTATATCATACTGTATATGAGTATATTCTCTTGAGTTTTGTGATATTTTATCATACTGTATATTCTCTTGAGTTTTGTGATTTTATATCATACTGTATATTCTCATGAGTGTTGAGATATTATATCATACTGTGTATTCTTATGAGTGTTGTGATACTATATCATACTGTGTATTCTCTTGAGTTTTGTGATTTTATATCATACTGTGTATTCTCATGAGTGTTGTGATATTATATCATACTGTGTATTCTCATGAGTGTTGTGATATTATATCATACTGTGTATTCTCTTGAGTTTTGTGATATTATATCATAATGCGTATTCTCTTGGTTGTTGTATTATATCATACTGTGTATTCTCTTGAGTTTTGTGATATTATATCACACTGTGTATTCTCTTGAGTTTTGTGATATTATATCACACTATATATGCTCATGAGTGTTGTGATATTATATCATACTGTGTATTCTCGTGAGTATTGTGATATTATATCATACTGTGTATTCCCTTGAGTTTTGTGATATTATATCAGACTGTATATTCTCATAAATATTGTGATATTATATCATACTGTATATTCTCTTGAGTATTGTGATATGAGATCACACTGTATATTCCCTTGAGTATTGTGATGTTATATCATACAGTGTATTCTCTTGAGTTTTGTGATATTATGTCATACTGTGTATTCTCATGAGTGTTGTGACATTATATCATACTGTGTATTCTCTTGAGTATTGATATCATATCATACTGTATATTCTCATGAGTGTTGTGATGTTATATCATACTGTGTATTCTCATGAGTGTTGTGATATTATATCACACAGTGTATTCTCATGAGTGGTGTGATATTATATCATACTGTATATTCTCTTGAGTTTTGTGATATTATGTCATACTGTGTATTCTCATGAGTGTTGTGATATTATATCATACTGTGTATTCTCTTGAGTATTGATATCATATCATACTCTGTATTCTCTTGAGTGTTGTGATATTATATCACACTGTATATTCTCATGAGTGTTGTGATATTATATCATACTGTATATTCTCATGAGTGTTGTGATATTATATCATACTGTATATTCTCATGAGTGTTGTGATGTTATATCATACTGTGTATTCTCATGAGTGTTGTGATATTATATCACACAGTGTATTCTCATGAGTGGTGTGATATTATATCATACTGTGTATTCTCATGAGTGTTGTGATATTATATCATACTGTATATTCTCATGAGTGTTGTGATGTTATATCATACTGTGTATTCTCATGAGTGTTGTGATATTATATCACACAGTGTATTCTCATGAGTGGTGTGATATTATATCATACTGTGTATTCTCATGAGTGTTGTGATATTATATCATACTGTGTATTCTCATGAGTGTTGTGATATTGTGTCATACTGTGTATTCTCTTGAGTTTTGTGATATTATATCATAATGTGCATTCTCTTGAGTTTTGTGATATTATATCATACTGTGTATTCTCTTGAGCTTTCTGATATTATATCATACTGTATATTCTCATGAGTGTTGTGATATTGTTTCATACTGTGTATTATCTTGAGTTTTGTGATATTATATCGTACTATATATTCTCTTGAGTTTTGTGATATTATATCGTACTGCATATTCTCATGAGTGTTGTGATATTTTATCATGAGTGTTGTGATATTATGTCATACTGTATATTATCATGAGTGTTGTGATATTATATCATACTGTATATTCTCATGAGTATTGCAAAAGTTCCTGATGTGCGCCCATGAAAGGCCAAAGGTTAGTCGATGGTGGGTTCAAACCAAACCTTCGTGTTTTTTAACACCGATGGGAAGGTCATATCTGGAGCTTGTTGATGCACAGGGAAAGTTTAAAATGATGATATTTAATGTTAAACATATTTGGGAGGAGGGAGTTGTATGGGCTGTGAGTGACATTCCAATTTTTTTTTGTTTGTTTGTTTCTGGTGCCACAAAATAAATTATAATTTTTGCATCTATTGGTGAAATTATGTGTCAGAGTGTGCGTGCGTGCGTGCGTGCGTGTGTGCCTTATAACCACAGCCTCCGCGAGCGAATTGTATTAACAGGAAATGATCGGAACCCGACTCCTATCATTCACAGATATTTCTGGTGAATCATATATTCTCATGAGTCCAATTTGCATTCAGCAATGGAACAATTACGGTTAATCATTTTGAAATTTGCACTCTTTCATCGAAATGCTGAAAATTATGTTTAAAAGTCTTTGATTTACAGTTGCCGTGCAATGGCAGGTTAATAGTACCCGGTTATCCAAACGGAATCAATATAAGCACGGACGCACGCACGCACGCACACACACACACACACACACACACACACACACACACACACACACACACTAACACACACACACACACACACACACACACACACACCCGCACACACACACACGCACACACACACTAACACACACACACACACACACACACACACACACACATTCGCAAAAGGCATCATTTAGCATTCATATGCCATTTTGAAAGTCCCGTATTACTGATGGTTGTGAAAACATTTTCAAATCAGTGAATTCAGATTTGTTCATCCTTCATTCATTTGCTCAACTTAGATGACTAACAAAAATATAAACAAGCAGTCAAAACTAATATATATCTTTTCTTTTTATTGCAGTCATTCAAAACTCTCTCGCATACTTTTATTTAAATGCAAGTAAAAGTGTCATATTTTTTGGTGTATAAGTCGATACTTTTTTCCCAGAAGTCCCGGTCTCAACTTTCACTCAGAATTGACTTACCTATGGTTTAAGATGGTGCGGATAATGATTTGGGCGCTTGTTTTAAATACTGTACCGCTGTATGACAACAAACATGTTGAAAAACTGTTTACATTCCTAATTTATCTGAAAGGTCGTCCCACATGGTAGTTCAAATATTATGCACAAAAACAGCTCATTAATATTCATGACCCTGGAAGTACCAGGAACAGTGGGCGTTATGACAGTGTCAGGAAGGCATTAACACCTCCATTGCTCTGATAGTTTTGCCAACCACCATAGTTGATCTTGCTTTGTCTTGCACGCCAAATCGACTGATGTGTGAATGAAGTTAAAAAACAAAAAAGGCAAAATTAGCCAATTCAACGGATACTCCAAATTAAATTGACTTGTCCGCTGAAAAATACTTAAATACTTAATATTGAAAAAAAAATACTTGCTGAAAAATACTGAAAAAAATAATACTTGCTGAAAAATACTTACATACTTAATATTGAAAAAAATACTTGCTGAAAAATACTGAAAAAATAATACTTGCTGAAAAATACTTAAATACTTAATATTGAAAAAAATACTTGCTGAAAAAAATAATACTAACTGAAAAATACTTTAATACTTAATATTGAAAAAAAAATACTTGCTGAAAAATACTGAAAAAATACTTAAATACTTAATATTGAAAAAAATTAATACTTGCTGAAAAATACTGAAAAAATACTTGCTGAAAAATACTTAAATACTTAATAGTAAAAAAAATAATACTTGCTGAAAATACGTAAATACTTAATGTTCAGTAAACCCTTAAATATCGTGGTTTTGACTAATCACAGGCAACCTCTTTATGTACCGATTTAGTTATCATGGCGTTTAATTTCGACCAATCACAGTTTTTGAGCTGAGTTGTGCGGGTTATTTGCACCAAGAGCTTTTTGTTTTTTTATCGCCACACACCATTAATAATGGCACTGAAGCATAAAATAATGGACAAGAGTGATTATATTATTTTATTTACTCACTGCTTTAGGAGCTGCAGAACTATTTATAAAAGAAACACATACAGATTACAAAGGGAAACAATTTAAGAGATGATGGTGATGGGGGAGGAATGGTTGCGGGAGGGGGGGTTGGGGGCTGGCAGGATGGTCAAGAGTTAGGCAGGATGAGCCATCTAGCCTAGGTTTGAATCCTAACCCAGTTCTAAACTGTCATCCCGGTGCTTCACAGGCAGGGTGATTCATCAATGTGTTCAGAATTAATTTACATCAAATTCAGAATAAATTTATTTTCTTTTTCTCAGATGGACGTAAAACTGGTGTCCCATCTGCCGACATTAGTTGATGGACATTAAAGATCCCATTGTGTCCTTCATGAAGGGTAGGCAAGCTATCACCAGCACCCTGGCCAAACTCCAACTTCCTGCCCGAACTACTGCTGGGAAGACAATGGCGAACTACCCAGTATAACCCTTGTTCAGGAAGCTGTTTCAGCGGCATTGATGCTCTGAAGAGTATGGTACATCAGAGAGATTGTTGAATTTTTGCTCTGTGAAATGTTAATTGTTGCTCTTGGCTTTCCGGCTCGATGACAGAAGACGCCATTTTGCATTTTGCCGACTTCATCCCTACCCACTTTAGAATCCTGTGTGAGCACCACCAAGTTGCTAATTCCGTTAAAATACCGACTGCCTCTCATTTACTTTATTTTTATGATGATTATTATGAGTACAGCTAAAAGAATGACTGGTCTGAGCTGTTTGTCTTCAAGTAATATTGAATCAGATCCAACAAACCTTTGGCACAGTGCAAACAGGTGCTCCATCATTGAGGCACATAACAGTCTTGGATGCTGCCATCTTGTCTGTACCTGTTGGTGGTGAGGATGTTGAGGTCATGGAGAGATTCACTTCCCTTGGCAGTGATATTCATGTCTCTGCCGGCTGTGAGCCAGAGGTCAATAGACATCTGGGTCGGGCCTGGGGAATCATGGATTCACTATTCACTGAGTCATGGGGTGTGGCGCTGTCGGTACCTACGCAGGAGGATGAACGTCCGAGTTTATAAGTCCTTGTTGCTTCCAGTCTTGCTCTACCGATGTGAGACTTGGACTCTGACCAGGGATCTGAGACGGAGAATTAACTCCGGTACCAAGTCTCTTCGGAGAATCCTTGGCTATCACTGGTCAGACTTTGTATCCAATGAATGGTTGCTGAGAGAGACTTAAATGAGATTTGTTACCTGAATAGTCCGTGAGAATCAGCTGCGGCTGTATGGACATGTGGCTTATTTTCCTGATGCCGATCCTGTTCATCAGATTCTTTCAGCGAGGGAGCCTCATGAGTAGAGGAGGCCAATGGGCCGACCCCTTGCCTCATACTTGCAGCAGGTTGATCCGCATCTCAAGGAGATGAAGATGGGCCAGGCACCTACCTGGGGTTTAGCCAGACAGAGGCCCCTGGAGTACCGACGGAAAGTGGACGCTGCTCTGACATCGGTGAGGATGCTGTCCTTTTATGGAGTGCATTGAGTTGGCTGTTCCATCTTCGATACTGATGTAAAAAAAAAAAAACATAATATTTTCACATCACCACTGCAAACTTCACATTTACATTAACAATTGTCTTAATGGGACGAGTACAGCATTGATCAGGTTTCCATTTGGAATCCTATGAGGCTCTGTTGCTGGAGGTGAAATATAATAATAATATTAATAATAATGATAATTATTATGCTTATTCAATTGATTGATGATTATTATTGGTCGTTTCCAAAATGACCACTCCATCACCCTTCTTGCTACTTTTGAAGCTCTTTCAATATGAGCTCCACACGCAACAATGACTTGCGTCCTTGTATTTTCCAACAAATCAATCCCAGGAAAAAAAAGTTCCATACCCATTACTCCAAACACACCTCAAAGACTTTCCTGAATTGCTCATTGTCTGTGAATTTGGCTCATGGAAATGCTACATAAGATCAGTGGACAAAACAGTCAGGACCAGGTGACAATGGATGTCTGTGTAACGGAAACTCATAGATGAGCAGAATCGCATCGCAATACTAAGCACTCCAATACTAAACAGAATTTATATTCTTATGACAATTTGAGAATCACAAAATCTCTCAGAAAACCTCATGCTCATGTCTGCAGCGAAAAGTTGTTTTCCATACTTTTTGGTGGTGGAGATCTTTTGTGCTGCCGATGCATTGATTGGTGCTTGATTTCTTTATCTCCCTAGGGAATGTATGCTTTTATCTAGTGATGCCTGTTGTGAGTCACTCCACAAGATGTGCACAAAACTGGACTGGACTGTCCTTCGAAAGTTATTCCATATATTTTTGAAGGGATCTGATGAGATGCTTTTTAAAATCAAATTTCATAAGACCTGAGAAATGCAAAGATCTTTTTACGGGAGTATCATAGAGTGTCTACATCTCACAAATGATCACCAGCAGTTCGTGAGGGTTTGGTGCGACTTAGGTTTTGAAAAGCCAATAGAGCATCACTTTAGAAATCACGGTCATATTGATAGCGAGAGTAAAGTCGGTGGGAGGGGGTTGGTATGGAAGTCTTGATGGAGGGGGGTGGGGTAGGATGAGGCAGGGGGAGGAGGGACCCTGCGTTTCCTGGCAACATCGGGTACCTTTGCTGGTATATAATAAGTCCACACATTGTCTTATTACATATTATATTCCAGTGCCATAAGCTGGTCCTTCATTGCCCCTTCCTCAACAGTGACACTGATGATGTCTGATGAATAACTTTACTGTACCATAAATCTCTTTCCTTTAACTGATGGACATATTTCAATTCCGAGGCCCATTTTACTAGCATGTTACATGCTAGGCTGCTTTTGCTTCATACATTAATCATGTATTCATAAATTGTTCAGATGATGTCTTTTTGAGCTTTATGGCTCAACAACATTTCAAATATCTCTAATTCAAGTGCACTGGGCCTGAAATATAAAGAACAGCTGCAATTATTTAAGGACAAGTGAAAATGACTTTCATTATGCTGCTGTAAAATGCCTTTCAGCATCACAAGTTCTGAGTAATTATTTTCACTCCAATTTACAACGTTTAGGTTGTTGTCATATGAATCAGTACAAAAGAAGTGTACACTCCGTTTCAACCCAGCTGACTCATTGACAAGCGTCAGGGTGGGATAATTTGCCTACCCAACCTGGTCTGGACTCCATGTGATAATAGTTCACTTATTGGAGTTGACTATTATTCCCTTCCCTTTTCATGGGATGTCGTTCTGAATCACTATGGGTTCAACCCTCCTCTTATACTTTACACTTAAAACTTTTGTTTCAAACTCTCAAAATCTTCGATTGCTGAATCTTGGAAAATAGATTCCATTTTATGTCTTTTAATGTAACACATTGCATTTTGGGAAATTTCTCATATTTTCTTCTTCTTTTTTCTTATATTTGAATCATGTTCGCTTGACTAAATCTAAACATTGACTGACTTAGGCCATCCGTGCTGATGGTTGACTGATAGATGTGGAGAGATGTGATGTCAGTGATTTCTGCTAATTTGATGAGGGACCATCTATTTATTATTTAAACACCTTTTAATATTCTGCCATATTTGCTCATGTAATAAATAGAGGGGCATTTGTCCTGTGATCTAATAATTTACCCTGCTTAAAATAAAAAAAAATAAAAAAACATTTCTCAGGAGTAGAGCATATTATGAAGAATCTGAATATAGTCATATTTTAAACAAGAAAAAGAGCAGAGATAAGAACTCGTTTTGTGTGGTGTTTGTGTACTGGTGTGTTATGTAATAAGAGACATAACTAGAACTGCCACTTTATAACTGTTGACAGTGATGACTGGGTACCAAGATGCCCTGCTTTGATTGGACAATTGACCCTGACCCATGACGTTTATTATTATTCGATTTAATTCGGAATGGTATTAAAATAAATTAAATTCAATTCAATTGGAAGACCAAATAGGTACAGTCCTGCATTGGAATAATCAGAAGAAACCCAAACAAGCAAAAAGCAATTTGGAGTCATCATGAGGAACCTGCATCGGATTCGCATTTCAGCTGCTACTCCACTACCCTCAAACCCATCCATGCACAACCAAGTGAGCCTTATTCAAAAGATAAAAAAATCAAAAAGAACTCTGATGCAAAAAAAATCAATATTCCTAATAATATTTCAACCTGATCGGACGCTGACACACCATACGTCCGATCAAGTTTAAATTTAAAACATTTATTCCCCATTAACACTGGATCATAATTGTGAAGTTTCACGTCGATTGATTAAGTGGTTCAAGAGAAATGTATATATTTTTTTTTTTTTAAAGATTTTTGCTCAATCCAATATGACTGCCAGACTATATGACATCAAATATTCGTGAACACCCTGGTATCCCCAGGGCTTGGTGAACATTTGTGTGAAGTTTCCCCTCGATCTGTCTAGCCATTCTGGAGAAGGTTTTTTTTTTTATTGGTTTTAGGGTAAATCCAAAATGGCTGCCAAACAATGTGACCTATGATGTCATGTGTGAACCTTTTGTTCCTTTGTTTGATAGGTGGTCATACGTGTAAAGTTTCACCTCGATCTGTTCAGCCATTTCAGAGATGACATTTGAAGGTTTGCTTAAAAAAAACAAAAAACAATATGGCTGCTGAATCACGTGACCGATGGTGTCATCAATTTTCTTTTTTCTGTGGACCATTTTATCCCTAGATGACCCTCAAAAATTTTAATACTGATCAGATGTAGCATTCTACAAATGCAATTATGACGTCATGGAAAAAAATCATGATGTTTGCCAAGTTTCAATTTTTTCCTTGGTGCGGTTTCAGAGATACAGATGTCCAAATTTTTCCCATTTTTCCAACATGCCTGCTACACCATATGACCTGTGACATCATAATTATCACTAAAACATTCTACATGAGTAGTCACTCCTATGGTGAAAATTTCGTCTCAATCCGACAAGCGGTTGTGGAGAAAAACATTAAAGTTTTGTGCGGACAAACAAACAAACAAACAGACAGACAGATAAATGGACCCAAATGCAATACCATCTCCTCCGACGAGGATAATTAATGGATCTTAACCATAAAATCGAAATGATTAAGTAACCCTGGAGCGATTCTCAGGCAAAGATGGAATCAATGAAATTTGTTCATGGCCATGATTTTGTCACATGGGAACCTTAACTACACGAACATAACTATACTCCACTGATGTGCCATGTGAATGAATGATGCATGGGGAGTGAGTTCTTCATCGGTCATGAGAAAGTGTGACAAAATATTTTTTCTTGTGTCAGAATAGTTGGGGAGAGAGGAAGAAAAATATTTCTGGGCCTTATAAATAATCCAAAGAGTAATTAAAAATGTAGTCTTGTCAAGTTTTCTGTGGATTGTAATTCAGCCAACCAATGGCATTACATATTTGTATGAAGTATAAAAGAACCTTCCTTGAATAATTTTCAACAATTATTTAAATCTTTCACAAAACCGGTACATCTGTTGATACAATGAAAGTGTCTCTCTGTTTATATTCTCTCTTCTCAAGATTAAAGATAGGCTTACCACATAGTCTCAAACCCAATCCCTGCATTTTCTCATTCCAGGTAGATAAACCTAGCAAATCATCTCATCTTGCGGGATCACTCCTGGACAAAGGTACAGATTTTGGAATCGTTTGATCTTGATATCAACCACAATTTATGTTCAACCAGAAGAGGACATATTAAACATGGCCTTCAAAAGCAGATACCACAAAGGAATGCTCCACTTCATGAAGTTTTTTTTTTCATTTTTTAAATCACATGTTTTGGCTTTGCATATAGAAAACAAGACATTTGTATGCACCGTCACGTTACTGGCTCCATGCTAGGCCAGATCCCTTGTGACTCACAGAGCTTCTCTTATGTGGTTTAGTTATTTTAGCCTTTAGAAATCATTACCGAGCCAGGAAAGTCCTCATCACCCGAGCGTCCAGTGAAATTGAAAGCACAAGGGTAAGGAAATTATAAAAGCAATAGTTTATAAAAGATGGCAAAGAAGCAAGGAAGAACATCAACAAGTAAGAATTAAAAAAATCTTATAAAATGGCATCATCATAATGATGAAACAAAGGTCTTATGAGAGACTTGTACTTAAGAGAGACTCGGACAGCAACATCTTATACAGCGTATTGGTAAAGTTCTGAAATAGGATATTGGACTCCACATATTTAAACATTGAACTGAAAAATAGAGGTGCTGGAAAAACAAACATTTGTGCTTACCTTGTTAGTTGTTAGCTGTGCCTTGTTAACCTGGAAGAAGTGTATTTATTGAAGTGAACTTGAAGAGTTCGATTCCTTCACGAGATATCTCCATTGTGTTATGCCTGGTGTTGGCTTAATGGTTCGGGTTGTGGGCTTTGGATCCTCGGGTCCTGAGTTCAAATCCCGCTCAGCTGTTGAATTAATACCAGGTGGGGTTAACTCGACCTGTCATCCTTCTGAGGTCGGCAAAATGAGTGCCAGCTTGCTGGTATCCTGTGTCGGAGTGGCGACCCGTCCAGGATTGCGCCCAACAGCCAAGGAGACCACCAACACCAAGGAGACCGCTTAAGCAGCACCAACACTCTGCACAGAGTATGGTCCCGATCTCCTCCTCCATTGTGTTCTCAGATACTGTGAATGTCGGATATACCTGGTTTTGAAACGAACCAATTTCACTGTATGAAGCTACATGGTGTGCGCAGTGTTTTTAAGAAAAATATTTTTCTCACACACATCGATTTTACCATAGAACACAAGCTAAGCTTCAGCCAACTCGCAAAACGTGAAATTGGCGTTTATCGTGTTTTGGAATCAAGCTCTTCGCTTGCTTTCGCAACCTCGAAATGTATTCAACATGCACTAAAAATAGGGTCAACAGAGTTCTGAAATTCAAACCACAGGACATAAACATGAGCACTAGACTGAACCCGAGACAGGTTGGTTGGTAGCTGGTAAAAGATGTTTGTAAATGCAGTGTGTGTTGGACATGAATCCTGAAACAGAACGCAGGTGGTGTATAGGACGTGGATGTTCTTACCATAATCTGACTTACAATAACAATGTCTATATTATAGGTGCTTAAAATAATGAATATGTCGAGGCCTGCCAGCGACAATAATGTGAGTGGTACCTGGAAAACTCATGATTAACTTGTACTTATTACTTTTCAACTTGTGATACGCCACATCTCGTTTGTTGATGTGGTACGGTAAAGTTAGGGAGCACAGCAGCCAAATAGACAACCATCAAAATGAAGTTGATTTAACTCGGCGAAAGAAAAGTCAAAATGAACCAGAAAGGTCATTCTTGCTCCCTACAGACAGGTTGATCATCTCCATCTTGAATTGCTGATCTTGGTTCTTCACTCACCTAATATCTCGAGCTTAGATGTTCTCTTTAAGTTTCCTATTAAGAATGTTGATGAGATATTGTAATAGGTTCACAAGCTTAAACAGAGCTAATAGTAAATTATTTAGCACAGCAAAGCCATCAATATGTCTGGTGTTGGCTTAATGGTTCAGGTGGTGGACTTGGGATCATAGGATCCTGAGTTCAAATCCTTATTGGCTCTTGAATTAATACCAGGTGTGAGGGGGTGGGGGGGTGACTACCTGTCATCCTTACAAGGTCAGCAAAATGAGTGCCAACTTGCTGGTATCCTGTGTTGGAGTGGTGACCCATCCAGGAGTGTGCCCAATATCCAAGGGGATGTTTAAACAGCATCAATGCTCTGCACAGAGTATGGTCCCAAATCCCAATGAATGGATGAATGGAAGACCATCAATGAACCAAATTTTTAAGATAACTCTCGTGCTTGTCAGTTGGGAGATTTTTATTTTTTTTAAACACAAGAATTGTTTGATTTTTATCGAGCTCGAACTGCCTCGTGGGGAGCAAACTTCCTATTTCCATGAAAATGCTTGTATTTACACTCGAGGCCAGTTGGCGTTTCCACTTTCAAGAAGGTCAAAACTCATGGTGGAGCTTTTAATGAATTCCTTACTTTGTTCCACCATCTTTTTCTCCTGTGATGTGAATTTTTTAGAGCGGTATCTAGACTCATGGGAGAGCTGTTTTGCAGGGTGGAAGGTCGACAAACAAATAGGCTGAAAGGAGCAGATGGACAAGGGATGGACGCTCTTCAGCCGAGATAGATCATGGATGAGCAATGGAGATGCAAAGAAATGAGAGAGGCAGGGGAAATTCTGTGAAGGGGGAAGGGGGGAGGTGATGTGGGAGGAGACGCACACGTTTTGAGGATCATGGCACGAATGTCATCAAGGCCATTCGTTGAGAAGGTGTCGAGGTTGGCCAGACGATGTTTCCATCTTTGCGGCAAAGTATCTCACTTGCATGGAATGGCAGGTAAAGGGAAATGCTTGTCTATGACCATTTCCTTCCTGCGATACGTGCACACGTGTACATAGAATAGCAAGCAGTCTCATGAATGTGAATATAAAACTTATAAATGGATATGGAGGAAGCCTCAACCGAGCAATACCAGGATCATTAATGAATCTGAGAACTGAAGAGATAATGAGTTAAGCTTAATTTGGTTAAGAATGAAAGCTTCATAGAAGAAATAGCCATTGTAATCGTTGATTTGGGACCCCCCCCCCCATAGCCCCCCCGTCCGCTACACACACACCAGAGCTCTGCATGTTAAAATGTAAAAGAAAAAAACATTATCTAAATGTTGTCTCGACAAGCCTTTAACACTGATATACTGCACCACTGCATGTGTTGAGCTGATTACACAAAAAAACATTGCATTGAAACTCGAAAGTGGGGAATGGTGTTCATCACACCAAAAAGGGTTAAAGCAATATGACCCAGAGAACCTCAGTAACCTTGCTGTGAAAATACTTCAACTGTGAGAATTCATTAAAAGAGAAGCAGCCAATAGAACCTGAATAACTCAAGACTGTAATTACGTTGCCTATATGAGGTGAAGTTGACCCTGTTATGACCTTACCATCTCTGCCTGAAAAAAAGGAGAATTAAAAAGTCCATAATCGTGAAGCTGCTGCAATCATGCATATCCGCTTTCCTCATTTTCTCCATGTACCGATGTATTACACGGCGCGGTGTGTCCATGCAGTATCTGCAATCAAAACATGCTAATACAAAAGACATTGCAGGAGTGTATTTTTAAGAAGCATCGAGAAAATATTTCAAACAATTTGTTTAAAATGGTTTGTGATGAAACGTAATGATGATGTGAGAACTTATTTGGGGGGGAAAAAAGGGCCAAACATAACTTTTTATCCCCAAACATAATCAAAGTGTTTGTTTGATATTCATCTGGTATACGCTCGACAAGGCGGGATCTTAAAACTCGTTTCTTCGTTGGACAAATATCTACAGACATCATAACGTTGCTGCTGGCTATCTTTGAAAAATGTTTAACAAATATGGACACTTGGCGAACTTTTTCCTCCAATTACTGTGACTGTTATAGCTTAGAAAATTTGAGAATGATTATTAAGATGATCGTTCATTAATATGTTTGATCTACGAACAATTTCAATGCATTGTTTTTTCCAGTCAGCATTATGTGAAACCTTTAATCATGAAAAGGTATCAAAAATATATGTTCAGTTTTAACTGATATAATAAAATTGCTCATTCCAAGGTTTGAACAAGAAGAACATGAATTCATTGATTCGCTCCAAGCAAATACAGACGGGCCCACACGCACGCGCACACACACACACACACACACACACACACACACACACACACACACACACACACACACACACACACACACACACACACACACACACACACACACACACACACACACACACACACACACACACACACACACACACACACGAAAAGAAACCCAGAGTTCTTTATTGGACCCTGGCAGCCGAGGAGAGAGACAAGCTGGGGGTCAGAGTTCGGATGGTTACCTGGCCGTCGGAGAAAGGGGGTATTCCGTGCTGCAGCACCTGACAATGGTCGCTGGTTTGGTCCCCAGTCGCACGTGTGGGACTCGAGGTTCGCGGTGGAGCTCGGTTGGTGAATGGCTGGGGTCCACGGAGGGGGGTCGGGGTCGCTCTTTCTTTCCTTGTAGAGGGCCAGCAGAGACACGTTCGCCGCCTCGACGACCTTCTGCTCAACCCTCGTGACAGCCCTCGTAACAACCACTGTTACCACCCCTTCGTAACAGCCTTCGTTAACAGCAAAAGCCCTTTCATGCCAGCAAAAACCCACCAAACTCTGCGAGTGCTCGGGAATTTATTGACCTCCCTCAGCGGGGAGGGGCTTTGGTGAACACACCTTGTTGTCGGCCTTAAATTGGACAGGGTGCCACGGCATACCTTTCCGGGGCGGGGTTTCAGCCTTGTTTGGAGAAAGCCGACCCTCCTCTCCACGCGTGTTCGAGAAAGGTCGTGGTGGTGAAACTACCTCAAACATCCTCGGGAATCCATCTCAGGCAAAAGTGCGATGTGGCCCGTGAACCGAGGGCTGCAAGCGCGATGGTACCGTGGATAGCAATGGGCCGAGGGGTCATGCAGATGGGATGGTTGTTCGATGGCTTGTTATATGTAATAACCTAACCAAAAGAAATCGCAACGCATGCCTTTGATTCTCCCACTAGACAAAAGGAAAGGGATCTGGCGACACACATACTTAACTACATAACTGACTTTTGGGACATCTGTATATTGAATGCAAATGGTTTCCAGGTCCGTAACAATATGTTATGCTTCATGACGGAACACACACAAAAAAATGTCAGAACAGCTGTACACACAATGACACAACAGAGTTTGTAAAGTAATCCGCTGGCACATCTGCAAGAACTTCATATCCCAGTTCCAGAGAATTTGTGGGAACATGAACCAAAAGCAATCACTGAAAACATGGAAGTACTGCTCACATATGACCTAATGATTCCATCGAGCGTGAACATCGAAAAGATCCCATCGAGCGTGAATTTCGAAAACAAAGCGTTGTGACCAGATATCATCTGAAACCCCAGAAACCCCGGTTCATGTGATGATAACGAACCACCTTAGAAACGGCCGTGAGGATAAAGGAAAACGTGATCGCTCGTCCGTTGCTGAGGTTAAAAGTTAAAACCTCCTGCACCAGAACGTCTGTTCCTCCATCCTCACCACACCAAGTTAGTGTGTTACCCAAGCATTCATTCTTGACGTCATTTGTTCAAGTTGTACCCAACTCCATGAAGACATAAGTTAAATTTGTTTTTTTCACATTTTACAGGTAATGGTTGGTTTCCCACTAAGCCTATTAAATCATCGGGCGAGAGCAAACACGGCTTGTTCCAAGTTCCGTACGGACAAAGTACCCAAAAAGGAGAACCACAAAGCCTTATCTTTTAAATATAATTCTTTAAATATGGAATTCAAGTGAAAAAAAATAACAAAATGCAATTCGGAGATGCATCAATCCAAAGAGAACACAAAATGTCGGCAAACGCTTTTCACAGCTCAAACCAACATGAAGGAACTCTGAACATGAGATCGATGGAGGATTTTTATTTTTATTTTTATGTATGAAAGTCGAAGTGATGGGTAGATAATGAAAACATCGCACAAAAAGGGGAATATTTCCGAATTGGACAAATTAACACTTTTTTTAGGAATTGGAACTGCTTGTAAGTTCGATTCTGGAGCTTACATTTTATTATTCCTCTTAGTTTGAGAGGTTCTTGAGGTTATCACACGTGCGAAAATGAAACAAAGCCACGGACGATGCCATCTCCGGGTGTTTATAAGCATTGCAAAATGTACCCAGCCATTTATAGCTATTACGATCAGGCATTCAATGATATGAGTGAAGAAAGTGAAAAAAAAACTTTCTCGTTAAGAAATCGTTCCAGCCTGTTCCAAGTCAAGGCATGGTTAAGAAAGTTAAAAAAAACGTGGCGGCTTCAGACCTCAGCGAGGTTACCGAGGATACGCCTTAAGATCCCATGGAGAGCGGTGACTGAGGATGTGCCTGATAAAGGACATAATTAAATAATTATCTTCAAAAGGGATGCTTTAATTAACCCAAACACTCAATTTTCACTCTTGCACTCCCTTGGAGTTTTTGTAGTCTGCATCCAAAAATTGAGGCTGCCAGGTTTTATGGTTTTGGAGTTATGGAGGAGACACACTGACTCACACACACACACACACACACACACACACACACACACACACACACACACACACACACACACACACACACACACACACACACACACACACACACACACACACACACACACACACACACACACACTGCTGCCAAAGCAGTCTCCTTAGCTGTCGGGCACAATCCTGGACGGTTCGAAGATCCGGATCCGAATCCGACTACTAGAATTTTAAAAGTGATTCTTTACCATTGAGAGATAGGGCCAAAAATGATATACAACACGACATGTCAAAAGGTTGTAGACAGATTTGGACGAAACTTGGTGGACATGTTGTATGTGTGACACGGAAGAATTGATCCAATTTTGGTGAAGATCCGAATCCGGACCTGGATCTGATAATGTTTTTTTAAGTGATTCTTCACCATTGAGAGATCGGGCCAAAAATGAAACTTAGCCTGATATTCCAAAAATGTATTGATTGGACCTGATATGTTCTCGTGGATCGGGCATAACGTGGAGGAGGTATGCGCTCCACCGAGTGTCCTTCTAGTTAGAATAGATTGTCTCCTCTGTCTGTCTGTCTGTCTGTCTGTCTCTCTCTCTCTCTCTCTCTCTCTCTCTCTGTTTCTGCCAACGATTTTGCTGACCCCGACAAAGTTCCAGTTTTTAAATGGGGTATTTAACTTTATTCGTGGATGAAGATGGTCCTGCAAACCAAAAGCACTGGATTTTACTGTACTTGTACCAATTGTTTGTGGACTTATTGAGGAAGGCGTGTGATATGAAGGGAGGAAAGGTCGTTAGTTTGCACACATAAGGTGGGGAAGAAAAGCACACAATGGAGTGTGGTAAGGTGATGGGGTGGGGAAGAATCTGCAGACATGTAAGGGAGGAGTTGAGGAGGAGGAGGAGGAGCAGGAGGAGGAGGAGGAGGAAGGCAATTGTAATGAAGCAATTAATTTCATTGTGCAAGAATTGCATCCTTATATTTCCCTGGAAAATTAATTATGCATACCTCTCGTGCGCTGAACAAAGTTGTCAATCAAAATCAACCCCACAATGCTGTATTTCCACAATGATAGACATGGCCTCTTCAAAGGGGATAATCCTCTAATCCATCAAACTCCTAATACATGACACAAGTCACAAAGTGTTTGACAGTGGATTTACGTATCTTCTTTGACGAACAATGGCAAAGCATCTTCGCAATCTAACGTCTGCAATAAATGCAAGGAAACTCCCCCATTTCACCCTTCTGCCCGAGTTTATAGCAAAGGCAGAAATTTAAAGTTTTACCTTCGTGCTTGCACACAATGACCTACTCTTTTTGAAAAGCACTGTGGAATCCTTAACGTCATGTAAATACTAGCAGACATGACAGCGGGCTTAATTCCTCCAAAATGTGTTCTGTTCGATGTTTCGATACTGTACCTACCTGCGAAGAATCGCGTTGACAGAACTCAAACCAGACAACTCAAATGTGAGTATGCGACTGTAGCTCTGAGCTACCCTGCCGGTCTGCCATAAACACACCATTGGCTAAATCATCACATTTTCCATGGCCACAGATTGGTTGTGACACTTGATCAAATTTCTGACTGTAATCCTCAATAATGGATTATAGTACAAGAGTTCACGCTGTCATAATGTATTTTTTACCACCTTCCTCCAAGAAGTGTTTGTCCTCCGATACGGCAGCATCTCACATCAGATTATATGTGTGGTTCATATCGATGTGAGCTCTTAGCTCCTCGAGGTGATACTCTTTCACATTGGGGGTGACCACCATTTGTCATGCAGTTTTAAAACCCAGCAACAGACCCTGACCTCAATAAAACATCAGGAAATCATTAATAACGTGTAATATGGCAAGAATTACATGAACCTAGATACCTGTTAAAAAAAACAAATCTCGTTTAGCCTCATGTGCTGATTGTGTCTCCAATTCAATTGCAAAGCCTTTTGATCATTTCTGTGATCATCCCTTGGAAGGGGGCCAATACATAAAGATCCTTGCTTCTGTTAAAAGTCTTAACTTGCTCCTGAGTTAATCACGTGGAAAGTTGGCATCTGAAGAGAGACACAGGTTTAGCATTCTGTACCTACTATAAATGGATGAGGTGTGTGTGTGTGTGTGTGTGTGTGTGTGTGTGTGTGTGTGTGTGTGTGTGTGTGTGTGTGTGTGAGGCATGTTTATTGTGGAGTTCTACTGAAGCGTTCTCATGTGGAATCTGACACACCAAAATGATCACCACGATCTCCTGAGTTGATGAGACTAAGTTACTACAAATAACATGAAATAAGTCCCATGTTTTAAATGCATGTCATGTTAAGGTGTATGGAGCAGCTTAATAGGTCCTTCCAGGACAATGCATTCCAATTACAAAATAAAGAACAAAATGAATGACAACATTGAAAACGAGAAGGGCACTCGGTCAAGCGCATACCTCCACAATGTAATGCCTGATCCACGATAACATATCGGGCCCAATACATTTTTGAAATATCATGCTGGACATCATTTTTTGGCCCTGTCTTTCAAGAGTGAAGAATCACTTCAAAAATTAAATAATTCTCGTATCCAGATTCAGATCCGAATCTTCATCAAAATCGAAACAATTCATCGCGGTCGCACACCCAACCTCTCCACCAAGTTCCATCCGAATCCGTCCACAACTTTTTGAGATATCGTGCTCTATGTTAGTTTAGCCCTATCTCTCAATGGTGAAGAATCATTTCAAAAATTCTAGTAGCTGGATATGGATCCAGATCTTCACATCTCATCAGTTTGTCCTTGTCACACATCCAACCTGCCCACCAAATTTCATCCTGATCTGTCCACAACTTTTTGAGATATCCTGCACACAGGCAACCCCACAAACAAACAAACAAACAAGAAGAAGACGTCGTACAGAGCACGATACTTGCAAAATCCACCCGCCTGTCTCAAGGTTGCCATGGATACATCAAATTTGTCCATTTCATTGAGACTCAATTAAAATTGACAATCTTAATTAAAGCTCAAGTAAATCGGATGAAAATGTATTATTTTTCAGAAAGAAATTTGATTTTGGAAGTTTGACCTTGAGCTGACCTTTGACCTTTTGACCTCAAAATAGTTGGTTTCCAAATTTTGCGATGCACGACGCAATTGCTGTTTGATATTCAGGTTAAATGAAAATTGACGATTTTTTTCAGATGAAATTTGATAATTTTAGAAGTTTGACCTTGAGTTGACCTTTGACCTGTTAACCTCAAAAATAGTTTCTTTCCCAATTCAATGCTGCAATATGCAAATCCGCTTCAACTTTCAAGTCTATCAGATACAAAATGACGATTTTAGAAATTTGACCTCAAGATGACCTTTGACCTTTGATTTCAAAATCAATCGGCTTCTCAGTTGAGAGTACCTCCACAACTTGGGAAAGTTTCATGACGATCGGTTTAGAATTGTGACCTGTAGGTGATTGACAGACAAACAGACAGAATAACAAGCCGGTAAGCGACATGGGTGGTCGCCTACCTACATAATTGCATACTAGTCATACAGTTTTTGACGGATCGGGCTGAATATTTTTGACAAAGATGTTGATTATAGTGCACATAAAAGCCTGGAAGCCGATTTTTGATTATCGAAAAAATAAATTTTTGGGGATTTTTCAAAAATTTCGAAGTCCCGTTGATAGGCAACGGTGGTGTCCACAGCAACGCTGCTCAAAAGCATAGAACTAGATCCTGGTATGAACCTACCTGTCAAGTTTCATCAAAATCGCTTGACTCCTCTGGCCTCCAGAGCTGTCCATTACAAACAAACACGCGAACATACATACAGACAGACGGAAAAAGTGAAAATAAGGGTACTCCAGCAACCACCCAACAAGCCGGTCGGCGACATGGGTGGTCGCTATATAATTGCATACTAGTCATACAGTTTTTGACGGATCGGGCTGAAAATTTTTGACAAAGAGGTTGATTATAGTGCGCATAAAAGCACGGAAGCCGATTTTTGATTTTCGAAAGAAAAATATAAAAATATTTTTCGGATTTTTTCAAAAATTTCAAAGTCCCATTGCTAGACAACGGTGGCATCCATAGCAACGGTGCTGCAAAGCGTACAACTGGATCCTGGTATGAACCTACCAGTAGAGTTTCATCAAAATCGGTTGACTCCTCTGGCCTCCAGGGCTGTCCATTACATACAAACAGACGGAAAACCTGAGAATAACGGTAGTCTAGTGACCACCCAACAAAATCGACTAACCAATGCACTTGAAAAATCTTCCATTTTGCAAGCAACAAACAACAAATAGACAGAGAGGTAAAAAAAATAACCTCCTTCACCTTCGGTGGTGGAGGTAAAAAGCATATATTAATTAATACTAATAATATTAACAACAATAATAATAGTCGTGTAATTTGGAAATTCAAACAATGAATGTATAATCTTCTCCCCTCCCTGGCCTAAGTATATTTCTTACCTCGAATGTGAGCTGCCTTGACACATATGGAAGGTTATTCTTTTACAAAGGACCCTTACAATATCTTGGACATTCTATCATCTAAAACCTCGGATAACATTTTTAATTTTAAAAAATACAAAGGTCGAGAAAGAGCTGAACAACAGAATTGAAGGTCAAGGGAAACAGGTGGACAAACCCCAAACACACATCAGCAAATGTGTGGATGGGTATCATCACACTTAGGTATGCTCCAGCATTTTGATAAGGAAGTTTTGAAAAGTGGAATGTGTAACCTCAGATGTAGAACCTGTAAATCCAAGTCAACAAAATTGAAATAAGACGAAAGCAAGAGTAACTATCACACGTGTGTTGTGTGGGTGTGAAGAGGATAAGGGTGAACCTATTGAGTCAGATCAGGTTCCTGGAATGGTCACAAACAGCATATTTCCAGTTATACAGGGGGAAATAATTAATTTCTGAAATGTTCGGAGTGGAGGGAATGTGCCTTTTATTTGGAAACAGAAGCCTTCAGTTGCCGAGGGATAAAATCCGCATCGTCTATTGAAGGTGAACAATAATCGTCAAACCCTCAGTATGTTGCAGTGAGCACAGTCTTGCATCAGCTTGAACAAGTTAGGTTTCTTATATCATTACAAAAGGTGCACATCACTTGCACCAGTATTTTAATCACAAGATTCATTCAGTTTATAAAATGAATGCAGAGCTGATACTGTCAAAGCACTTTGCATCCTATATATATATATATATATATATATATATATATATATATATATATATATATATATATATATATATATATATATATATATATATATGAAGATGCAATGCTCTGCAAACTCACTTCACTGTGTTGTCTGAGAGGATGGCATAGAGGTAGCAGGGTTGTAGTCTGGGTTTAATCATCGACCCAATTCCATACTGTTTGACTGGTGTTTCGCAGGCAGGGTACTGAGTCAATGGGTGAGCCATCCTTGAAATGGGTGTGAAGCTCGGACCCTCCTGCTATGATTGGTTGCTGCTGGTGGACCTTAAATATCCCATGGTGTCTCTCAGATCGAGAAGGAGATTGTCACTGGCACCTGGGCCAAATTCAAATTTCCTGCTTTTACGTGCAGGGGCACTGCATCAGCAGAACAGCTGCACATCAATAATGATGCACCAAGCAGGCCAAATTCAATATTGGATCCTGGTCCAACAGGCATTCATTAATGAAAACAGAGGCTGCAGGTCTGCGAGAACAACTCCCAGGATTTTTTCACTTCATTCTTGAGATCTTGGTGTTTGGTCATTTTCTTGATTTCTGCATCGTTTAATCCAAAATCACTGGCATTAACACCTCAATCAGCAATGCCTTCTTCTCGTTTTTCTACCTATGCATGATCTTAGCCCTCATACGAGCCTCGACAATGTATACAAAAATAAATAAATAAATAAATAAATAAATAAATAAATAAAGGATGATATCTGGTCACTATGCTTTGTTTTCGATGTTCACGCTCGATGGGATCATTAGGTCGTACGTGCGCGGTACGTCCATGTTTTCAGTGATTGCTTTTGGTTCATGTTCCCAGAAATTTTCTGGGACAAGGACATCAAAGTTTTTACAGATGTGCCAGCGGATTACTTAACAAACGCTGTTGTGTCGTCGTGTGTACAGCTGTTCTGACATGAGTTTTTTTTGTGTTCAGTCATTAAGCATAACTTATCGTTATCTTTGCTAACCCCACCTCCCACTTCACCCCTCACCTTTCCATCTCTCTCAATCTCTCTCTCACTCACACACACACACCCTCCTCACACCCCTCCTCCTGCAATGTATAGCAACACTTGGTGAGGCATCGTTCTCCCCCCACCCCCATCGATCTTTCCCCCTTCCAAGCTTCTCCCCTCCTCTCCCTCCATCCTCTCCACTCCCCTCCCCTCCCTCCATCTGTCCTCTCCTCTACCCTCCACTCCCCCTTTTTTAAAATTTAAAATGTTGAAGGCTCCAGTCACGGACTAAATAGTCCTCATCGAGGCCAGGCCTTTTAAATAAAGAAAAATAAAAGAGAGAATGTAAAGTGACGAGTGAAAATGGGTGAGTAAGAAAAGTGTGTGATGTCTGTTTGCAAGAAAGAGAGATTAAAGCTCGCCCGGTAGTTATAGTTTGAGTGAGACAGAAGGCAAGACCAGCAATCCTGACACAGAAAGTGTAAGATGGTTCCGGGCACCACTTTAACGCTCCTATGTCAGAACGGTAGTACCTCCCAGGGCGGTTGCTGTCTACAACCTACTCCCGAAAAAAACAGTCTCACCGGATGGATGTTTTTTGGAGACACCATCTCCTTACTCGGTGGTCGTTGGCTCCCGAAAGTTGCTCATCCACACTTTAGCAGGTATTGTTTTTAGTCCTGCAAGGTGTCACAGTCACCCTCCCCACTGGCGAGCCAATGAAGGTAGTCAGTTTAGTCACCGACCACCCGACCATGTGGCAGGTAGCACTGGGTTGCATAAGTACAGTCAAAATGTCGGATGACCTCCCACAAATTGCAACAAAAGCAAACTCAACAGATTTTGATTCCTGGATATGTCCTCAGTGACAGAAAAAAAGTCCAAAGGGATCCTGAAATCATGGAAATCCAATATGGCCGCCACTCAGTTTCGGGGAAAATGAGAAAATTGTAAAGATTGATATTTTAAGATGTAAATATTTGTTTTTCTGCATTCTAATTGTTTCAAGTTATGGTCAGTATATTGATATACAAGAATAATTATAAAAAAGTGAAATGTATTGAGGGTAAAATAAAAAATTATAGCTTTTTTGTACAAAAATGTCAATTTTTGTCCCGAAAAAAAATTATTTACCTGATACTGATTTTGGCTCCTGGACAAAAAAAAAAGAAACGTTGAAGACACAAGATGAAATCAAGTCTATGGCAATACAATATAATTATGTAAATCATTGAAACATGACAAAATTCACAATTCCACTCGGGGCAATCACATCTGCCTGACGAACGTTAGGAAATGAAATTGAAAATTCGCATTAAACTCAGAAACTACATCCATTATAAACTTACTATACATGTTGAGAAAAATCAAGCGTATTAAAGTTAGAACTCGACAATGTCGTCATCATCCTCATCATTGTCACATGGAGTGTTTGCGCAGCCAGAGCCCCTGCAGTTTCCACAAGCTGGAGTGCACTCAATGTTGTGCTTCTTGCATGTGCATCTCATGGTGCTACATTCAGCCTGGCAGTTGCACCTAATGACACGTAACATATTTTCAGGAGCTTGAGCTATTGATGTCTGAAGTGGCACAAAACCCTCATCACACTTCTGCCAACTCCAGTCTGTGGAAGAAGTACGCAAGTCTGACGTCTTGAAACGAATCAAAGACCACCTTCAGAAGCATTCCAAGTCTGCAAAGATATCTTCGAGAACTTCAGCGCTCTGGGTTCAGTATATGGACATGCTAGCCATTCTACGCAAATACATCCAGGCAGAGCGCACTGGGAAGTGGGCATGACATCTACAGGCCATCCAGGAAATGCTGCCTTACCTGGCAGCCTCGGGCCACAACCTGTATGCCAAATCTGCGAGGGTGTATCTGCAGCAGATGTCCAACCTCAAAACTCAACATCCCAATGTCCAACAACGTTTTGATGAGGGGTTCCATGTGGTTTGACGAAGTGATCGCCTGTGGGCAGGTCTTTCATCTGACCTGATCATCGAACAAGTTCTGATGAGAAGTTTGAAAACCAGCGGGGGGCTCACACGACATGACAGAGCAACAACAGCTGGTATGGCTACTATCAATGCGTGCCTGTGCAGAAATAAACCAGGCAATGCAGAAGCTCACAGGTGTGAACTACAACACTGGAGAGCAGAAGAAGGACATGACCAAGGCAAGACAATCTCGTGACTGGAAGGACACACTATCAGCTCTTCAGTATTTACAGGAACAGAATCTGTTCAGTAGTGATCCACGTCTGAGGAACATTGCCACTGGAGTTCATGCACACCCCACCGTCAACGTCGATACAGCACATGCTGTAGGAGCCAAAATATTAAAATCTATGGATGGGAAAACACCTGCCGAGTACACATTTAAGAGGAAAGACCAAGTTGTCACCCTCGGCATGAAGTCATCTGTCAAGATTGATGGAGAGCAAGTCCAGGTTGACCTACAACTCCTCTTCCAGAGACTGATCACTGTTGCACAGACAGCAGAAGAACTTGAGCCGGCCTTCAAATATGAACGATGCAGCTATCCACCAGCCCTCTTTGATTCCTCTCTTCAGCTCCGAGAAGCACACAAGCCAGTCTTTGCTGATGCCTCTGGGATCTTCTTGGAACCGATGTCCCAGCCGATATCCCCAATGATGGGCAACAGTATGTTTTGGATGGTGGGGCACTTGTTCAACGCATTCCATGGTCTCGTGGATCTACATACAGAGACATATGCCACCAGTACACTGATTATGTAACGAAGAAGTACGGAGATGCCATAGTCGTGTTTGATGGTTATGAGAGTACCAACACGAAGGACATGACACACCAGAGACGGTCTAAAGGTCTAAGAGACGGGCTGGCACTACTGTGACATTTACAGCTCACATGCATCTCACAATGAAGAATGAACAGTTTCCTGCCAATAGGCAGAATAAACAGTGATTCATTTTTATGTTGAGTGAAGAGCTGCAGAAGAAGAACTGTGAGACACACCATGCCCCAGGGATGCTGATCTCCTGATTGTACTGAAGGCCGTGCAGTCTGCTACTGTCACCAACACTGTGTTAGTTGGTGATGACACAGACCTCCTCGTCCTCCTATGCAACCATGCAAGCTTAGAATCCCATGACCTCTTCTTTTGTCCCGAGCCAAAGAAGAACACGAAGAAGCCTCACATCTGGAACATCAAGGCTACAAAGAAAATGATTGGTACAGACATATGCAAGCACATACTGTTTTTACATGTAGTTCTTGGGTGCGACACGACATCTCGTCTTCATGGGATTGGAAAGGGAGCTTCCCTCAAAAAGTTCAAAGCCAACAACACATTCTGTGAGCAAGCCAAGGTTTTTGATACATATCCAGCTTCCGTATTTGATGTGGCAGATGCAGGAGAAAAAAACATTGGCGATAATCTACAACGGAAAGTCAACTGACACCCTGGACACCCTCCGGTATCAGCGGTACTGGGACAAGGTGGCTTGGAGCTCCTCTCACGTGCAATCACAGACGTTACCACCAACATCAGAAGCAGCAAAGTATCACAGCCTGTGTGTGTATCTGCAAGTCCAAGAATGGAAGGGATGTGCAGATGAACTTCTTCCGACAGACTGGAGTTGGCAGAAGTGTGACGAGGGTTTTGTGCCACTTGAGACCTCAATAGCTCCAGCTCCTGAAAAGATGTTACGTGTCATTAGGTGCGACTGCCAGGCTGAATGTCGCACCATGAGATGCACATGCAAGAAGCACAACATTGAGTGCACTCCAGCTTGTGGAAGCTGCAGGTGCTCTGGCTGCGCAAACACTCCATGTGACAATGATGAGGATGATGACGACATTGTCGAGTTCTAACTTTAATACACGTGATTTTTCTCAACATGTATAGTAAGTTTATAATGGATGTAGTTTCTGAGTTTAATGCGAATTTTCAATTTCATTTTGAAACCTTCGTCAGGCAGATGTGATTGCCCCGAGTGGAATTGTGAATTTTGTCATGTTTCAATGATTTACATAATTATATTGTATTGCCATAGACTTGATTTCATCTTGTGTCTTCAACGTTTCTTTTTTTTTGTCCAGGAGCCAAAATCAGTATCAGGTAAAAAAAATTGTTCCGGGACAAAATATTGACATTTTTGGACAAAAAAGCTATAATTTTTTATTTTACCCTCAATACATTTCACTTTTTTGATAATTTTTCTTATATATCAATATACTGACCATAACTAGAAACAATTAGAATGCAGAAAAACATATATTTACATATTAAAATATCAATCTTTACAATTTTCTCATTTTCCCCGAAGCCGGGTGGCGGCCATATTGAATTTCCATGATTCCAGGACTTTCCCCCCCGGAGGATCCCTTAGGAGTTTTTTTCTGTCACTGAGGACATATCCAGGAATCAAAATCTATTGAGTTTGCTTTTGTTGCAATTTGTGGGAGGTTGACCAAATATTTCTGCTAAAATGCCTGTACTGCATGTCAGCAGTGGCAGTGAAGAAACCTGACTGACCTGAGCTGACAATCTGCCATCTCCTCTCCTCTCTCTCCCTCCATTCTCTCCCCTCCCTTCCCTCCATCTTCTCTATTCCCCTCCCTTCCCTCCATCTTCTCCACTCCTCTCCATCTTCTCCACTCCCCTCCCTTCCCTCCATCGTCTCCACTCCCCTCCCTTCCCTTCATCTTCTCCACTCCCCTCCCTTCCCTCCATCTTCTCCACATCCCTCCCTTCCCTCCATCCTTTCAGCCCCCCTCCCTTCCCTCCATCCTCTTTCTCCCCTCCCTCTCTCCTCTCCCTCCCTCCCACTCTCCTCTCTTCAGCTCTCTCTCCCTCCCCCTTACCCCTTAATACCCCCGTCAGCAAAGTGATGGGTTGTATTTGCTTATGTGTATGTGTGTGTGTGTGTATGTATATATATATATATATATATATATATATATATATATATATATATATATATATATATATATATATATATATATATATGTATAAGGTGGGCCGTAAGACCTTGTCCAATGAGAGGCGGAGAGCGAGGCGTTTTTCGCCAAGAGCCCCTCCCCGTGGTGGGAGGAGATATTGTTACGGATTTGGAAACCTTGTGCACACAAGCAGCCAGAGTCCCCGCAGTTCAGTTATTTTGATACGTATGTGTTTATAGTTAGAATCCATCCCCTTTGTCTAATGGGAATTACATGTGTGCACTACAAGTTATTTTATAGTCAGGTTTATTACATTCTCATCAACAACAACGCCACCGTCCCGCACTCGACCCGGTCGCCATTATGCACGTGTTCGGGACCACGGACGTGAGCGGAGGATTCGTCACCTCAGGGCTGGCTCCGCCTTAGCCAGATGGAGTGTTCGGCCCGACCAATGAAGGGCTGCCACGAGTTGCCTGACAACCGACCATCCAATCAGGAGGCGATGGGCAAGGAAAAGAAACCCCTCCCACCTCAAGAAGAGGGGTAGGGTTGGGCAGACAAGAGTGCGTTCTGCAGGATCGTGGCGATTGCGGTCTGCAGTCTTGGTGGCGAGTGCGGCTTGGTCTGGGTCGTGGGTTCGAGTCCCACCGTGGTGGTTTGCGTTGGAGCGCTCGAGCTGGGATCCCCATTCCCGTTACGGACTCCGAACTCCACAAGTGCGGGTCCGGTGAAACCGTACGAGGCGGGGAGGTACCCGAATTGGCCCCTACCCTCAGCTTGCCTTCCCTCCGAGCTGAAATGCCGACATAAAGACCCGACAGGGTCCAGTTCGTGTGTGTGTGTGTGTGTGTATGCGCGTGTGTGTGTGTGTGTGTGTGTGTGTGTGTGTGTGTGTGTGTGTGTGTGTGTGTGTGTGTTTCACCAGTCTGATAAGTAGAATTGTTAAGTGCCTTGTACATTGTGAATTACATTTCTTGTTCGTGATAACTCTGCTCTGTGTCTCTCTCCCGATTAATTTTAAAATAAAACCCCTGTTAAATGTTCCAGTTCGTTGTTCGTGCTTTCCTTCATTGGCCTAGCAAGGTGCGTATTGAGAAATAGTAAAGCCGTTTGTGCCGTAAATTGTTCATTTGGTCCGGCGCGGCTTTGGTAGCTTCCGCTCGGTTACACTGGATCCGAGTCAGTGATAGCGACTCAATTCAGACAAAGTCGGCTGAGGGTGTGGTTCCCCGATAGTTGGACGGCGTGAGTACTTAGGTAAATTGCAATTAGACAAATGGACCCTACCTCACGCCTTCGAAATATCGGCGACCACAGTCCTCTAAGTGACCCGTGACCTTTCGGAGTTGTCCGAGAGTCACAACCTAAATTCCGGGTGTTCGTAGGGAGACGACTCTACTGCTCCCCCTGGTGGTCGTTTATCGCCACCAAACCCCGGCTCACAACAATATATCTCCGAGACTCTCTGAGTAAGGAGGAGTTTTTCACAGTGGCTGGGTCAGGCAGTTTTTTGTTCACGGTGGCTGTGAGCATTCTGGTTCGTTCTTCACGGTGGCTGTTACGGGGAGAGGAGTTCTGTGGACTGCGACTATTCGCCACGTGAGCTCTGCCATGAGCCACGAGTCCCATATGTGTGACTGGGGACCAAACCGATGACCTTTGGCAGGTGCTGCACTACAGAGCATGCTTCCCCTCCGATGACCAGGTACCCACCGAACTCTCACCCCCAGCTTGTCTCTCTTCATGGCTGTGAGGGTCAAATAAAGGCTCTGGGGTTTCTTTTATTTTTGTGTGTGTCTCTGCGTGTGGGCCTGTCTTTAAGTAGAACTGAGTAAGTGTTTTTGCTTATTGTAAATATTTCCCTGCTTGCATATTCGCGCCAAGTCTTGTCTTTGTCTTTATTTTACTGTTAATAAATTTATTAGAAATGTTCCCAGACCGTTTCTGTCCCTTCTTACATTGGTCTGCATGGGCTAGATCTGAGTATAAATGGGGTTTCATCCCCGGTAATCGGTCTATCAGAGCCGGGACGTCCTGGGCAGGCCCCGCTCAACTGCAACAAGCCAGAAAGGTGGGTGGCAAAGCGGTAGTCGGTAGTGTGAATCTATCGCTGCCAGGAGAGTAAATCCGGTTCGACCAGGCATTCCAAGGGCATGGCTTCCACGGTACTTTAAATCGCGTAGCTACTTAGGTAAATTGGTTTTAGACAAACAGACCCTACGCTACGCAGTTGAGATATTGGCATCCACGGTCGGTTCAGCAACCCGCCAGCTCACGGAATTATCTGGAATGACGGCCTACAATTCCGGGGAGTCTGGTGGGAGACAGCGAAACCCACCCCCCCCCCCCGGTTGTCGTTCTCTTTTGATAGACTAAGACAGACTACTACACACTAAGAAATTGGACAGACTGCATAGAGAACACATTCAACACAACACGGCCTACTCACAACACAGGCCTAACCAGACTCGTACAAATCACATGATACACAATGCTGATTAGAAAAAATGGATCGTAAATATGTCAGGAACAACTCTCTCAGATCCAGAATTGAAGATTCTGTAGAAAGGTTTGGATTTCAGTAGAACACCTAAAGGTGGACCCTTGGCAACAAATCGTTGCCAGCATGGAATGGGCAATTAAAAGCCTCCCTGATGAGACCGATCGTCTCCTTCATAAACACACCATCAGAATCATTGGCACATTGATTGGAAAAACAGAAGGAAGGGTTAAAAACAGTTTTGAGTTTGGAAAAAGATTGAAAGACATTATGATACGAGATGATGAGATCATGCTTTCTTTTGATGTGATTTCCATGTTTACAAGAATCCCTGTGGACCTTGCAATCCAAACTACAAGAGAACGTTTGGAACTATAAGAGCAATCAGAACAATATGGAAATTGAGGTGTAGAGACAGCAACTTGACTTGGAATGACGTCACAAATTTACTCAGAACTTGCCGTGAACAACACAACCTTCCTTTACAATGGAGAGCACCATCAACAGATTTTCGGCAAGGCAATGGGATTACCGGTATCCACGGTCGTGGCAAACTTGATAATGGAAGACTCTGAAAGCAAACTTTCCACCAAAAAAATATCCCTTGGTTGCCACTTTTCTGGGTCAGATATGTTGATGACACCTTTGCGATTGAACACCGGGACCAAGCTTACCTTCCAGAGCAGCTGTGCCAGGTTCTTCCTCGCGTTAAATTCACCATGGAAATTGAACAATTCAACAAGCTACTGCTCATAGATGTGGAGGTTCAATGACAACCAGATGGCACTTTGAAAACATCAGTATATAGGAATCCCACACATACAACTAAACTACTGAACTTCAACTCGTGCCACCCCATCACACATACGTAAGTGCAGTGTTGCCCGCACCCTGACTTCCAGAGCTTGACAGGTTTCATCCGCAAAAAAATGCTGCCATCAATGAAATTAAATGAGTGCGTGACATTCGAACACTAAATGGATATGATAAAAGAATGCTACCCACACTGAGTGAACCAAATAGGGTAGAACAAAGAGAGGAGGAGGAAGAAGAAGAAGAAGAAGAAGAAGAAGAAGAAGAAGAAGAAGAAGAAGAAGAAGAAGAAGAAGAAGAAGAAGAAGAAGAAGAAGAAGAAGAACAAGAAGAAGAAGAAGAAGAAGAAGAAGAAGAAGAAGAAGAAGAAGAAGAAGAAGAAGAAGAAGAAGAAGAAGAAGAAGAAGAAGAAGAAGAAGAAGAAGAAGAAGAAGAAGAAGAAGAAGAAGAAGAAGAAGAAGAAGAAGAAGAAGAAGAAGAAGAAGAAGAAGAAGAAGAAGAAGAAGAAGAAGAAGAAGAAGAAGAAGAAGAAGAAGAAGAAGAAGAAGAAGAAGAAGAAGAAGAAGAAGAAGAAGAAGAAGAAGAAGAAGAAGAAGAAGAAGAAGAAGAAGAAGAAGAAGAAGAAGAAGAAGAAGAAGAAGAAGAAGAAGAAGAAGAAGAAGAAGAAGAAGAAGAAGAAGAAGAAGAAGAAGAAGAAGAAGAAGAAGAAGAAGAAGAAGAAGAAGAAGAAGAAGAAGAAGAAGAAGAAGAAGAAGAAGAAGAAGAAGAAGAAGAAGAAGAAGAAGAAGAAGAAGAAGAAGAAGAAGAAGAAGAAGAAGAAGAAGAAGACAAATGTGGTTTCTGCGTCTTACCATATTAGGTATTATCCAGGTATTATCAGAGAAGATTGGCAAAATCATACGCAGTGCACAAATCCAGGTAGCATACAAACCCCTGGACACCATTCGCCATGCTATCACTGAAGTAAAAGATAAAATACCATTTGGGAACATATCAGATGTGGTATATCACACAGTATGTACATGTAGAACAACTTCTGTAGGGGAAATTTGAAGACATTTAAAACTGAGGATAAATTAACATACCAGAGCTACGAGGCCGAGAAAGGCCTCACAATCAGCCAGAGCACACCATTGTATACATTCTGGTCACAGTTATGATGGAAGCAATACAGATTTTGGAGGTCAAGCCAAGCAAACACCGCTGACTAATTTTGGAATCTTGACATGCTAAAGCACAGAATGACACATTAACAGAAGAAACATTAAATCTTCCCCCTCAGTACTAACCCTTGATCCAGAAAGCAGAAAGTGGTTGGTGCAAACTCCAAAAATGAGGACAGTGTGGATCACAAATAACTCACAACATGCCGAGAACACTGAGCCCAGAGGACACACCAATCACTCTTCCACAGATACTCCCCATCACACAATCTTCACCAAGGCAGACTCACTCCACCCACATTCCAACCCCGCCTACAACAGGATCACGTAACCACATCGCATCACCAAGGAGGACTTACCTGGATGTACAATACATGCTCAGTAACTTGCCGAGTTATTATGCACATACTTATTTTACCAGATCATGCAGGAAAAAGAGGCAGAGGGAGCAGACAATCAATCAAGGATGATTAGTGTGAACAACAGGGAGAAAAGTAATAATTTTGTTTTTCCACTCCGAACATCAGTGTGTTGGACCGGAAGAGGATTAACACAAGGCCAAATAAACCAGGTCCACACACTCGATTGTTCACTTGGCTTTGAATAAGTTTGTGTGTCCCAAACGGCACGTTACCTAGAGCCTTGATCAGCTCATGCTCGTTTGTATTAAAATAGGTGTGAGTTTGGTCCAGTTTTATCATTTTGGTTAGCTGTCCATTTTCAATAATTACAATGGATCATCCCAACCGTAAAAACATATATATATATATATATATATATATATATATATATATATATATATATATATATATATATATATATATATATATATATATATATATATATATATATATATATATATATATATATATATATATATATATAACTCACCACAACACCACTGGTTCAACACATCAATAACTTCAGTCATAATTTCCTGTTATAAGTAAGAATTGGGATTGAAATATAATTTAATACAAAGGTCAACAATCAAAGAAGAGTTTGATAACAAAGAGTGGGAGGTCATTGCAGTGACAAACCAGGTTGACAGAAATATCTGGACAAAGGACACACAGACAAAATAAGATAAGTTTGGATGGAGAAATAAATGTCCAGGGAAAGGACAATGCTCAGAATTTACGTCGAGCCGATCACTTGCACAAAGCTCGTGAATATGGTGGGAACCCTTTATTGGTTAATTCCCTGCCTTTGTCATTTAATTTGATTGTCCAAGCACAGGAATTTCAATCTCATAACTCTTGAGTAATTGGTTCAATATATATTCCAATAACATTTTATTAATGGCTAGAACCTCTAATATATATTATTTAAATGAATTTGGTGTTTACAAAGGAAATCAAGATGTGTATGCTTATTCCAATTGGTTTGAAAGTCAAGGTTCCACTTCATTCAGCATTTCATTCATGTATATGAACTTTAGCAAACTGTGATTAGTTCAAACTTTCCAGAAATGTCATCTGTCCTCATTTGTACGATTTTAATGCATGAATATTCTTGGTTCAATAACCCAGGGCTAACATGCCATTGTCACATGTCGAGATCGGTCTAACTCCTCCAGCCGGCAGTGGTCAAGCTACTCGGGTTGTTCAAAAAGTTCTACAAATGAGATGCCATTGTCTAATTCACGCTAAATTAATTTTATTCAATACAGTGTGACTTGACTTCAACACAATTGTCCCATTTGTCCTTCATTCTGTCTCTGCCAGTAAAATAGAAATTTAGAGATTGCTCTTTTATTTGTGTTTCACTTCAATCAGTCAGATCCTCGTTGTCAACAAATGGTGGTCCCCAAAAGTGGGACTTCAAAAATAGTAACTGGGGTCCAGATCTTGACTGCAGGGGGTGATACATCTCCTCAAATCTACAGTGATGAAAGGTGGTCAGCACAACTCAGGGCACGTGCACAAGTGCGTTGCTCCTGTTCATTATTGTTCCTTTTCCAAATAAATCGCAACCAAAACAGTTCAACGACAACCGACCTGTTGCACTGACCTCAGTTGTCATGAAATGCTTCGAGAAGATCCTTATTAAATATTTGCTCCACTCAGCCAAAATGTACATTGATAAATTTCAGTTTGCGTATCAACAAAACAAATCTGTTCGTGATGCAGTTTTGACTTTGGAAAATGATCTTCTGAAATTTACGAACATGATTGGCTGCTATGCACGAGCAACGTTCATTGACTTTAGCTCAGCATTCAATATGGTTAAAACACATCACTTTATCCCAAAACTGCAAAATCTAGGTGTTGGATTGTTGCTCATTCTGTGGATCGGCGATTTTATTGTTATTTTTTGACAGGATCAAATTCAACAGGTTAAAGTCAAGCACACTCTTTCAGAATTTACCTTTCAAAATAACTTTTGATTTATGAACACTGGAACAACACAAAGCTGTGCATTATCCCCTTTGTTTTTCAGTTTATACATAAATGATTGTACAGTATTTCAAAACTAGAAAATGTCAACATATTGAAATATGCTGATGACACAGTGCTTGTTAGGTATCTTAAGGACAATGAAACAGACGGCAGAGGGAGTTGCGAAACTTCTGTTTCATGGTGTTTCATGAATACAAAAGCAACCAGTTATTCCTGTTACCATTGCTAATTGTGCCATTGACATTGTCCAATCATACATGTATCGTGGTGCTGTCATGGATAACAACCTCACATGTGCAGATCACTGTAAGGGATTCATGTCAAAGTGTCAACAACAAATGTACTTCTTAAATAAGCTCAGATCATTTAATGTTGATCAGACCTTGCTGGTACTGTTTTATACCTCTGTTATTGAAGGTGTCATTCTTTATGGGGTATTGTGTGCTTTAAAAGTCTCAGGAAAGAAGACACGTATAAACTGCAAAGGATAGCTAATCAAGCAAGTAAAATACTGGGAAGGGTTTTTGTTTCAACAGATAAATGTCGAAGTAAGGTTAACGACATAATCTACCTGGATAAAACACAGTGCTTATTTGTGTTTGTGTATTTGTGTATTTCTCTGCCCCCTTCATAAGGCCGATTTAAGTAGGGTTTTAAAGGACAATCTTTTAACATGACTGTGTTCATGACGGTCTATTTTTCAGAATTAAAAAAACTCGATAACATTTTTCATAAAGGAGTAATTACGTCTCTTCCATTGGAAATGTCGACGGTGACTTGCAACTGGGCCTCAAGAGCGGTGAACAGAAACATTTAAAAAAATAAAAAATACAATGTGTAGGGAGGTGAAATTTGCTGCACGTGATGTAAAACAAGCACAGAGTAAAACGATTGTTCATTTACATCCGAAGGATGTCTAATAAATAAAGAAGAGAGGAAGCACACCTGACACTAGGCCGAGGCTTCAGACTTTGGCACACTCAAAAGGCTGTACCATCAAAAAGAAACATCCCAGAAGATAAAGAAAATAGTCACAATAGTGCATGTAGTGTTTTAAAATAACGCTTCTTGCTACGAAACATCATATCTTCCAGTCTGAATATTTCAAAAAAATTTTTTTACAACACGTCATTTTTGATGGGCTTTTATACCACAAAAGGATAACAACCATCCCCTGAACAATCAATATTAATGGATGAGGTCAAGGAAAAGACCGAGAAGCATCTGAATTTGAACAACTCGTTATTTAAAGTCCTTTGTCCTGCATTCTGTCAGATTTAGTGTGAGTTTTTTATATTTGTAATTTACATTTGGGAACTTGTATTCTATGTACATGTTTTGGTGTTTTTGGTTGTTATACGCTATTGCTTGAGATGTGGTTTGTGTTGTACTGTTTTATTTATTTTTGATGGTACATGCATTCTTAAAGTATTTTTAAGTGCAATTTTATCTGGTAAAATTTTGAAATCCTACGGGGCTTTTATCTTTTTAGACATGTACATTTTCCATGTGTTTTTAAAAGTGGACAGTAAATTGAAATGGATTGAAATTGTGAAAGAGGAACACAACTTTGGTCAACATCAATAGAATCTTCTCTTCTCTGCCAATGGAGGTTGGAGTTCACCAAGACAGTTTGTGCCCATACTTGTTCCTTATGTATACATATAAGTGATCTCTCTGATGCTCTGGAAAAAAAAAACCCTCTTCCTTTTTGCAGATGACTCCACACTGTACCGCATAATACCCCCATCCCACTGAGAGGCAGACAGCGTCTGTGGCACCATCTGCTGATCTGAAATTGATTCGAAGCTTGTTTGACAAATGGAGCATGTCTTTTATTTCTGGCAGATCTCACAGTCTCACCCTGTCACTCTGAAAGGATCGTCAAATTAACCCACCTAATTCAATGTAGAATGAAGAACATGTCTTGCTCGTTAAGGCAAGTGTTGATTTTCATTTGCAGACAGAGGGAACAATGAATGGAATCAACAGGACTTTGATTGAAGTATGATAACTGACATGGGAAGCAAGGAAAGCTGACATTTCATTCAGGTGCTGACCCTTACGGTTGCTGTGATGAAAGGTTCACGCCAAAACGTCAGCTTTTCCTTACTTCCCACAGCGGTTAGCATACTGCGATCAATGTTCTGTTGATTCCATCAAGTTATCTATTTCCATGGTCAGCCACTGGAAGAGGTTCAGTTTCTTGAACTTGACAGCCACAACATCTCCTGGACTGACTACATAGTAAAGCTGGCATCCAAATGCAGCTGAAGACTGTGTATCCTCCATCATTCCAAATAATTATTTTGCAAATCTGTACTATTCACAACCTATAAGGCCTTTGTTTGTTTTTCAATGGAGTACTGCTCTCCCCTATGGGCTGGTGACCCCAATTAACAGCTGTCTTTCCTGGATTCTGTTGAATCTAAAGCTCCCAAAATTATTTACCATCTCAAACGATGAGATTCAAGCATACAGCCTGTTGCTGTCACATCACATATAGAGGTTGGTGGCTTCTTTGTTTTGCGCTACCTCCGCTTTGGCCTTGCTCCATCTGTTCTCTCAACCCTTTGATGCTCACCAGCCCCTCTAGACCCACACTTCTTTTCTTCTAGTAAGTCCTTCCTGGTGAAACTCCCAAAATCTAGGTTTACCTTTCAGCTCGACTCTTTTATTCTTCTTATCTCCCATTTGTGAAACTGGTTTCCAGAGGTGGTTCTATCCTACCATTAACTCGATTACTTTAAGCTAGCAGTGCACCACCCTCTGACGTCACAACCCCCATTCCTTCCTGTGATATTTTCTATCTCCATGAGGCGATGAACTCTACTTAATCTCACCCTGTTAAGTGCAGGTTATTGTATTTCCTCCGTCCTCTCTCTCTCTCCTATTTACCTGTTCTTTCATTCCCTTTTTTGCTACATACAATTGTGGCTCGATTTCCCCACTGTCAGTACTTTACCTTTTTGTCTTCTGTTGCCTCACTCTAATCCATGAGCCTAGATTTCGTGTTTAATTAAAAAAGCATTCCTCATCATTTGCCCTCAATGGCCTGCTACAATGTGTTGCACAATGGTGTGGAAAATTTCCCATCATTGTAGCTTTGCGAGGTACATCGTAATATTCCCCCAATCAGCAAGATTTATTTGGCTTCCCATAACATTGAGGCCTTCATCTTGCTAGCTGAGGGCTGGGTGCAAAATTTAATGATTTGGTGGTTATCCTTTCTTACCTCCATTGTTTCGATTATGACTTCATTTCAGGATCCCACTGATGAAGCAACGTTTCATCATCAGTTATGAGAAGAGCAAAGAAATCTGCTACATCTGTGTTTAGCAGTTTGAGGAGCATGCCTTATGATGCCAGCCGTTCCTGTTGATTGTGTGTGCTGAGGTTTTTTTTGGGGACCGATCTTGCTGATGTGTTTGTCGCCCATCATCAATGCTTTGATTATGTCCAAATGTTTATTGATGATGGTGAAAAACACTGCCTTCAGAAATTCCATGTTCCGTGGATATTTTGGTGACCTTTACATGGCAATCCTCGACGTTTAATGCTTTGAACTGGGCAACACTGTGGGTCAGTCACATCTCTGTCTGCTGTCCTGTCCAGGGTTAATCTTCAAGAGACACTCGTCTATGCTTAAACTCAGCCACACATTTGGCTGCTGTAGAACATGAGGGCACACGTTCATCTTACATGGCTACAATGCGTCCATGGATTTTGTTGGACGCATTGTAGCCGCATTGTAGACACAGCAAACTTGTGTCTTAAAACACTTGAAAAATACATGACCAACACCTATGTGTAGCCCATGTCACATCTCCCCCTCACCTAATGCCACCCCTCCCCGACCCCACCAATTTATTTTGATGGTCAATTTTGTGATGATCAAACAATCCCCATGCCCACCCCACCCACACCACATCCCTTCCCTTTCTCAAAATCTGTTCCCATCCTCAACCTGAGAAAATAGGAAAATAGAGGAACAATGTTAATAATGTAATCCTTCATAATGATTATCTAATGCATAGGGTGGCCCAACAGGCACGCCCCATTTGGGATTTTAATTAATAGAAGAAAAAATAATCATATAAATGTTTATATACACATTGTTTTAGTAACAAAATTATTCCCATAGCAACATGATTTAAGAAAAAATATTATTTGAGTAATCATTCAGAATCCTACATTGCACTAGTTTATACAAATCCTATTGGGTGCATCTTTTTGGACACCCAGTATATAGGAGAGTTTGTGTATGTTTGTCCATTTATATATGCTTCAAAAACTAAAAAAAACGAATGAACCAAATCCAACCAGATTTTGCATGTTGCCTAAGGGTATCCCAAGTATGGTTACTGTCAGGGTAGCATATCTGGGAGAGGCGGTTCAACGTGTGGGAAAGACCCCAATTCTCTCTGTGTGAATGTGTATTGTATAGCGCCACCTGGTGGTAGCTGGTATTACAAATCATCTTCTTCTGTAAAGAAAGTTTAATTCGTTTGGTGTTGGCTCACACGTGATGACGATGTGAACCAATTCCTTGCTGATTAGTGTTTTGTCATTTAATTTGGTTTCTTGGTATAGTTATCTAAATGTGCGGAATAATTCATGATTTAGAAAGGTCATTACAATGGCATTTAAAGTGGGTGGGCATTCAAACCAGCATGTAGTCTCTATATAAGATGATGCATGTATGCACTGAGGCATGTATGGTATGTACCAATGAAAATCACTTCTTGAACAGACTTTTTAAAAAACTGCTATTAGGAAGACACTTTCGTTCTTCACTTATTATAAGAAGAATTTTTGTAAAAGTAATTTGTACCATGTGCAATTCAAGTGTTAAATTCAAATTTTTAGCCATTTTGCTATTTAGTCCATCTTCCGTATTTTACCAGTTATTCTTATTCCTTTTTCCAGTGTCACTGAAGAGCAATTTTCATGGATACAGGCAAATAAATATTATTATTATTAGTATTATTATTATCGCGGGCTTGGCGGTTAGGTTAATCCCGCGATCCAAATTGTGGTGATGGGCAGTTAACACCACCAGCCCAGATAGCCAAGCGGTTTTCCTTCGGAGGCAGACACATTGATCCTCGGAGATTATAACACGCGTGGGAGGGGTGGATGCCTGGTGTTGGCTTAATGGTTCGGGTGGTGGGCTTGGGATCCTAGGATCCTGAGTTCAAATCCCACTCGGCTGTTGAATTAACACCAGGTGGGATTGACTCTGCCTGTCATCCTTCTGAGGTCGGCAAAATGAGTGGCAGCTTGCTGGTATACTGTGTCGGAGTGGTGACCCATCCAGGATTGTGCCCAATAGCCAAGGAGACCGCTTAGGCAGCACCAACCCTCTGCATATAGAGTATGGTCCTAATGGATGGATGGATGGATGGATGGATGGATGGATGGAGGGGGGTAGGGTGTGGTACTGGCGGAGCGATGGAGGCATTGGGGAGCACAACACAGGGGGTTTTATACTCGAACCACACAACAAATACACCGACACAGGAACTTAAAATATATGTGGAAATTTATTGACCATAGAAATATTTACAAGGGGATAATGCAAAATGTAATAATAAGCGTGAGAAAAATTAAAGTTAAAGTCGAGGAGTCTCCACACACAGACTGAAATACAGACAGGGGGAAACTAAATAAAAGAAAATCCTGCCTTTATTCTGGCACTTAACTTGGTCCAGAGATGGCCTTTATCGAACTTGGAATCGAGTTGCTTCGTCCTGCACGTGTAGATGTGCCCAAAATATGGCACCAAGTCACTCACTCGCTGCTGGAAAAATGTATATCAGGCAATTTGTGAGCTGTATTCAACACCAGGACTCAGAGACCCTGTGCGGCATCTTCATGCGTCGATCATCCTCACTGACCCGCTGCTTTTCAGAATGGCGCCATCCCCCTCGGTGACATACATGAGGCCCGGGTCCATCTCTCATAACCCAACTTAGAGCCAATGGCCAGCGTCTTGCTCAGTACGTGAGCCAATTCGCCTGAGCACGAATACGAGAATCGTGCCATCTTCTTCATACGTCGAAGGAAAGCCGGCTGTAATTCCCAATCTTACAGGCTATCTCCTAGCTATGTTCTCTCCTGACCGTGTGCGTCCCTTACGCTGAACTCGTCCAACAAAGCCACCCACCTCTTCGCTTCTCTATCTCTCCTTTAAGTCACACTAAACAACTGTCCCACCTCCGGGGCGTGGCTTGCTCACACGAAACCCAGGAAGGTGGGGCTTTTTCCCACTCAGCATGCCTCGCTCGCTTGTTGTTATGGTTGTTATAAAAGCATAACTCCATCATTCCTGGTTTGTAATACAAAAACATAGGGAAAAGTCACAGGGGGGAATTTACATACTGGGGGAACTTATTATTATTTCCTAGCTAATGAACACTACACCCCCCCCCCCCAGTGTGGTGACACATAACACTTAAGCTCAGTTTCCCTCCTTAATTACATCGAGATGTCTCCTACACGTCCACGGACCAAACAACTCAATCCAATCCGAACTTTGCAATGAAATTCCTCCATCTACCCCCACAACCGTAACAATATTATTAAAAGGTACTACAAATAAGGAACAATGGCCTGATACGCCAAAAAGTGTAACGATGCATATATACAACAGAAAATTGCATTACTATATTCTCTCATTCATTCTATGGTATATACTCGCATATTGAAAAATTAACAAATGTTCACTTGTCACGGACTATTGTCAGTATCTCCTTCATATAACTTTTTGAATGTTCCTTGTCATCGAGACAAAACAAATTATTGCTCCATTATACTGCAAAGTGGAAAGTAATTACTATCAAAATGGCTCATTTCTTGGTTTAAATCAAATATCACACGTGCTTGTCCATTGTTTCCTAATATCCTTGAAATTCATGTAAATGGTATGGTACATAGATGTCCACTAATGATCAATGTCAAAAGAAAACAGTAAAGCACATAATGTGGCTTTAAAACAATTGTGTTTTTTTTTTTTTAGTGTTTAGACTGTTAGAGGATATTAACACACTTTCTCTTTTTTTGACATGGGGTAATACAGAATTCTTGTCTGTGGAACTATAAAGATTGCTTGTTTAATTATAAGGCCATGGTTGCTGCTTTCAGGAAGCCATTCATTTGAATTAGTGTTGGATAAAATCACATTGTGTGACTTTGATGTTGCATGGCTGAAAGCACACTGTAGGATAGGATGAGACCCAAATGTGTATATTTGTGCTTTTTGGTCTTCATCAGACAAAGCAGTTAAACCTATGTTCACCCCAAACAGCAATAGTGGAAAATGACCGCGGGGTAGCAACCCAAACGACGAAGTAAAGATACAGTGGGGTCTTTAACAGTGAAACTGCAGGGAAAACAACCCTCTTAAAGTTCCATCTGAAAGATATCACTGCATCAGGAGTGGCAGTTTCAATGGGATACGATTTTATGTGAATTAAACCCAGAAACAATCAGCTCAGAGACGAGCATGCTAAAACCTTATACGTAAATGAATAAATACCAATTTTAGAGCCACAGATTCAGTTTGTCGACCATCGATGCATAATTTAGGTTTCTCGAACCTGAATTCCGATAGGATTTGCTGGGGAAAATTCACATTGACCTTTCTGATCAGCCTTGGGTGGGTTTGTTAATTGGCACTGTAAGTAGTTGAGGAATCCCTGCACAAATTGTTCTTCAAAACTTTTGATCTCTTCACTCAGTTAATGTGGGAGTTTCAGGAACAATGAATCATTGGCTGAAAAATTTCAGGTTGTATTTATGTGAAGGTTATATGGATAGTCACAAGGGTTTGAAGAAAGAGGCCCAGAGGCCATCCCTTTACTACATTGTGAAATGGTGAAATAGGACAACCCCCCCACCCTCGCTCTCCCACCCCACCATCCCAAACGCTCTTCCCCATAAGCTTCATACGCAAGCCCCTTCCCTCAACTTTCTTGGCCCCTATTGCTCTCCAATCTCTCTCTTCTCTTCCCATACCTTCCACACTTCTCTACCGAATTTCCTTAATCTTAAACCCACATTTCTCTTCTTACCATTTTTATTTTTCTCATGATATCCCTTGCCAACTCCATATGTGACCCTAAGCAACATTACCATACATGCACACATGGATTTATTAACCTGCTCCCTTAATTATCAATTCTCTAATGACAACCCACTTCTCACATCCATATTCATGAAAAGTAATTATTTTATGTAAATGATTCAAAACCTGCGAAAATGCTTCGCTGATTAAAAGGTCAGACACCAACTATTGAAGTTGTACAAAACAGACAGGGATTAACAGGATGTCTGTGCCTAAAAAAGAAGCATAAAAATAAAACATGGGTGATTATTCATAATTATTGGAGAAAGAATGTGTAATAAAGTGAAGAGTTCCCTCCAATGACCAACTTTACTCCTAACATGTATTCCAGTTGGTTCATCTGATCACTGCTTGTTAGAGTCAACATCTTTAATAATAGCCAGGGAGAGAGAGACAGAGAGAGAGAGAGAGAGAGAGAGAGAGAGAGAGAGAGAGAGAGAGAGAGAGAGAGAGAGAGAGAGAGAGAGAGAGAGAGAGAGAGAGAGAGAGAGAGAGAGAGAGAGAGAGAGAGAGAGAGAGAGAGAGAGAGAGAGAGAGAGAGAGAGAGAGAGAGAGAGAGAGAGAGAGAGAGAGAGAGAGAGAGACAGAGAGAGAGAGAGAGAGAGAGAGAGAGAGAGAGAGAGAGAGAGAGAGAGAGAGAGAGAGAGAGAGAGAGAGAGAGTTGCCTTAGCGCCAGAGAGTCTGGCAGTTTATTCAGACCGACGGACAGGGACTGCAAGCTGCTCTCTCATTTCAGCACTGGTCTTCCATCTCCGCCTCTCCTGATATTAATGCCACCTGGGAACTCTTCCAGAAAAGGTTTCTCTGCCTTATGTACACCCGGCCATTTTGTTTGCAGTTATCATACCATTCCTTTCACCCCCTAGGAACACATAATCCTGTGGTGAGGCAGTTCCTGTCAAATAACTTGCCTTCTCTTCCTGGAAGGCCAATTTGACCAAAGGCAACCTCAGATCATTCCACAAAACCCGCAAAAGTGTGTACACTCTCAGGAGAGTGAGAAAACAACATCTGGTCAACCGCAAGGATAAACTTTCAAACCTGTCTCCTTCCTTAAAGATCTAGTGGAAGCTTGTCAATTCTATCTATGGTATATGCTCCCCTTCCATATCTTCCCTCACTTCAAATGGCCCCACAACCAACTTTGCTCATGAGAAGGCCGAATGCTTCAATTCCATGTTTGCTTCTAAAACTCATGCACCCACACCCCTTGCTCTTTATACCTACCCTCTCACACTGAACTCTTCCTCCTCGACGCTGGCTCTTTCTCATCTGAGGTGGAGAGGATTTTGACGACCCTGAACTCCAATTCTACAACAGCTCCATATGGCATCAGCACAGTGTCCTAAAAGCCTGCCCTGCCGCTCCTCTCGGTTATTTTTCTGTTTTGTTCGCCATATCATTTTCACCTTCTGTCTAGTTGGAAGTCAGCCAACATCACTGTGATACACAAACATAGTGAAAAAATAGATCTTCTTAACTACAGGCCCATTAGCTTACTTAAATCCATCATCAATGTTGACATCAAATCCTTACTTCTCTCCAAATGCCTGATCTCAGACCATCTGTTCAGGTTGAGATTCCATCACTCCACCTTGAGTATTCTGCTTTTGCTTTCCCAACAATGGATGGAGGTCCTCAATGTCAGACATGAGATCAAGGCCGTTTCTCTAAACATATCTCGAGCATTTGACATAGTCTGGCACCTTGCCATGCTCTCCAAACTCTCTGCCTACGAGCTACGACATGCAAGGCCATCTCCTCTCACAGCATACTGACTTCTTCTAATCTCGTAGTCAGCACTTGGCTTTTAACAGGATCCTCTCTTATATTCCTGTCAAAGCTGGAGTGGCCCATGGCAGTCTCTTGGGTCCTGTCCAGGCCTGTTTGTCATCTTCATCAACGATCTTTCTGATTCTCTGGAAAATCCTGCCTATCTTTTTGCAGGATTCTGCAAAACTGACTCTGTCCTCTGCCATATCATCTCTCATCCTTCAGATAGGCAGGCAGCAGCTTCTTACCTGATATTTTTGAGTGTTTGTTGTGTGTAGACCTTGATAGAATCAGGAGGTGCTCCAACACTTGCAATATGTCTTTCAACCTTGATAAATCCCTCACTCTCACAAATCCCACACACAACAAACACTCAAGATATCAAAACGATAAAATGGAAGCCAAAATCTGAGCACCACCCAAAAGGTCAATGTAAAAAAACAATGTTGAATGGATGAGCTTGTACGAGCAGACATTCTTGGACATCTGTTTTGGGCTTCAGTCCCCTTCCTGCAAGAGTAAGGAATTTTTGTAGAACAAACAATTTTGATGGTTGGAGATATGCATTAGAAATTGAAATAGTTGTATGTGCAAAGTCTCAGAGTGGAGTTGCACACAAAGGACAAGTGCTGAGTAGAAATATGGGAATGTAAAACCAAAAATGCAACCAGATTAGGCCGTTAATCTGAGAATTTTATCTCATCTATTTATTTGATTCAGGAACCTTTCAAGAACCACAAAACATTTTTATTGGCAAAAAAATATGCATGCCGTGCTTTTCCAAAAGCCTAAGAAAACAAGCACTGTAGCTATAAATGAAAAGTACAAGTGCAAGGTTTCTCTGGTCCAACAATAATCGGGTTAGGCAGCAATAAAGGAAGTAGAGCAATGAAGAATGGTAGCCATTGGTCAAGTGACAAAAAAGGTGCATAATTATCGTTCTTTTTATCCTTTAGCCTGGAGGATAGCAATGGGACTATGCATCGCAACATGCATAATGAACTCGACCACTGGCCAAATTTCGGTGCCAAGTTGAGCTGTTCACATCATGGGCTTGTAATGAGATATTTCTTTTTGTTGTACAATCAGCCAAGGTTTGTGTGAGCAGCCCTCCTTTCAGTAAATGTTCAAGTAATTCGAATATTTTATTTGTAATTACTTTGAGCTTGGTTTGTGAATTATATTTTCTGTTGACTGCTTGGTGCAAGAATATAAAGCAACACTGGCATGATTACATGTAACACTTTACAGCAACGGAACACTCAAAAACATTCATATCAAGAGTAGCAATTAGATATTTTGACCAGTTCCACATTGCCTAATCACTGTGCATGTTAGCTACCCCAGGCATTCCTTTCCTGGAGTAATTCTCTGCAGACTACTGTAGGAGGACCTTACCAACTTTAGTAAATGAGAGTACAACTCTCATATACTATAGTTCTAACTGTAGCATTTTTGCCTGGGGTATGCTAAAAGTATAAAGAAGTTAACAATCAGCACCTTTTGCAAAATACATTTGGCAAAACTGCTGTAGCTGACCAATAAGGGCTTTATGACCTTTCTTTGACTGATCACATATCCAAGCTGCTCTCCAGGCTCGGCATGAACCTTGAAATTCTTCATAGAGTTATCATTCTTCGGCCGCTCCTGGCTCCAAAAAAATATACAAAGCCTTCATGCACAGTGCCACGGAGTAGCATGGAGGTCATCTGTGGGCTGCCACCAGATCTCACCTCGCTTCCCTTTCAGTGCTAGAATCCAAGGCCCTGAGGATTATTGAAGTGACTCAACAGGAGTCCTGTTCCTCTCGCATTACAGACAGGTTTGTGGTTGAGAGGTTTTTCTATCACGTTAATTTCTGGTCTTTCCTCACCTGCCCTCTCAGTTATTTGTCCCTGGGCTGGACTAGGCCACACTCACTCAGCAAGAAACACAAACATTATTATCCTTCCCAAATTCAGGCTAACTGCTCACCCACACTCTATTACCCCCCTCTTTTCTCGACTGTGTAGAATCTCCCTGAGTCTCTCCAATAATGTTCTTCTCGCCACTCCTTTAAAATTACGAGCCACGACCATCTGCTGTTGTCCCATTTTCTGAAACCGATCTCTTCTTGTGTCACTGGCTATCCTCCCTCTGCTACATCATTATCATTGTCACCCTTCTGTCACTCAACTCTTCCTTGAGCAGAGATATCTGCAACAACAACCCAAAACAAATCAAATGCTTGTGTCGTTCCATATATCCATTAAATTGATGAATTAAAGTACTTATGTTCTGCATTGATGAATAAAAGTACCTGATTCTTAGCTTGCTTTTAAACAAACTTAAAATCTACCTTCATCTCCAAAGTTAACTTGATCTTATATTAGAAATTTAGTGAGGACACTGACAAGTAATGACCAGCGCTTTTCATTAGACACCTTGGGATGTTTAATATATTGTTGTGGTTCTGCAAAACCGCATGCCTCAAAGGCAGTGGCACCCAACATACAGTGATCCCCAGGCAGTTATTTCATCAGTATTCGTGTCTTTAGTCTTCCCCTCATGTCTAGTGGGTAAGCGGGACAAATTGCATTGCGTGCGACTCGTAGTTAGGTCTCATAAATATCTCTTTGATCCGTACTCTGACCTCTAACACTATCCTTTTAGCCATAATACACACCAAGCATGCAAGCACATACGCCATTCAACAGACAATTTTTAATAAGCACACCGCGATGCCTCCCGTGGCTCGGATCATCTTCCTCGTTGCACACAAGACAACCTTCCTCGCGAATTTGCGTGCCATTTTCCATTCAAATCTGCTCGCCAATTCCCAACTGGCACCTCACCTTAATCCTCACCTCACCTCACGAATCTCAGCACTTTGACCACAAACGCCTAACCGCACATGGGAAAAATACTCCCGCACCGCCTCGTACCTATGCATCACTACAAATTTGCCACTCTATTTCGAGCACCGCACAGCGTCGGCCATTTCTCTTGGTGCCGCTCGACACTCGACCATGCTACAGACGCTATATTCTCCACCGCATCTCACGGGGAATGTCCCGGGTGAGTGTTCAGAATTATCACAACTCTCATCCAGTCATCAGACCATGGCAAGACCGTAAGCAATGAGGAAGGGTCACGGGAAGGGCGATCCGGGGATTTGGTCCGGGTCCCAAATGTGCATTGCAGCTCATGAATGAGCCTGTGGGTAGTGGAGAAAGTCTGCTGCCATCCGACATACAAACTACACTCGGTGCACGTTCGGGGCCAGGGTGCCAGCTCGAGAGGCATGCTCGCATTGTTAAGCCGGGAGCTCCGAACCGTGCCGAGGCTCGTGGGCATCTGAGCTGTTTTCCGGTCCCGGGGCCTGGCGGAGCATGGCAAGAGCCACTGTGGCCCAAGAGAGGAGCGGGATTTGGGCCATAGCACGTCTCTTTCCTGTCCTCGCCCCATCCTTCACCTGGGGCTGATAAAAGGGAGCAGCACGGAGCCATTGAGAGCTTCTTCGAGGTAGAACATTATTCGTTTGTGGCTGCCATCCTTTGAGAGAATACAAGTAGACTCCCTGCCATGCTGTTGACGTGCCACCACCCCCGTGAAGCCAGACGGTCTCATCACTGGCCATTGACGGAAGACCAGTGCAGAGTACACATTGCCACGAGTCCCGGCGAATAAATAAGGAGGAGATAACGCGCCATATCATGAGGTGGGAATGCCCAGGCAGAGTCTCCCATGGAGGTACATGCTTACATATACAGATCTTTACACTGTTAGGTTAGGGATCATCCTTCTCACACATCTATTCTTCTCTCTATATATACACCCCTCTATCCTTTCTACTGTGGCCATACAAAAAAGAACAAATTACTGATACACAATCACATTTTCCTCTTGCACGACACACCACCCTCACGTTGCATACATCGCACCTCTCACTCGCACACCATAGTCAGCAGCATCTTTCCCACTTACCCCTCCCTATGCTTCCTGGGCTGTGTTGGTCAGCCGAATGCGCCAGGTATTTTGAGGGCGCTTATCCTCACCTTTATCTCTCTTTATTGTCTATATAACTTTCCTCGGTGTGTGTGTGTGTGTGTGTGTGTGTGTGTGTGTGTGTGTGTGTGTGTGTGTGTGTGTGTGTGTGTGTGTGTGTGTGTGTGTGTGTGTGTGTGTGTGATGGTGCCCATCTTAGATTAAGTAAGATTGTAGAAGGTAGTCAGGATAATCCTGCTCTGTGTCTGCTTTTGTAAGTTGTCTTTTGCCACACCTCACAAATTCCTTACTATTCCCTGCTGTACATAAAATAAAATCCCATTCACTGTGCCGCATACCATTCCTCGCTTCTATATTAAATAAACGTGTTGCATAGAAGTGTTCCCAGCTCGTTTTTGTGTTTTCCTTCATTGGTCCAGCATGGCCTGCACCCTAGTTTAGTCTGGAGGTTGTTCCCCAACAATCTGTTTCATAGCCGGTATGTGCTTGGCAGTTCCGCTCAACTGCATCTGATCTGGTAAGGTGATCCAGTTTAAGCAAGTGCATACCGAGGGTGTGTTTCCTGGTTATTAGATCTTTCGGTGAACAGTATTAAACGGAGGACCCGAAGTCACGTGGTTGAGTTATTGGCATTCGTGGTTGATTAGCGACCTTCAGTGTCATGAAGTTGTTCATGTGCAACGGCCTACGATTCCGGTGAGTCTGGTGGGAACCTGAGGTAGTTCACCCATCATAGTCTTCACCCCTGACCTCGGGTCCACAAAAATATATAACATACATACAAACACCCAGCTTTATGTCGCTATCCCAGGTTGGAATGCTTTTGAGGTCTATAAAGTCTGATATACTGTAAGTAGTATAGTATTGTAATACTACTGATCACTGGTTAAATTATTGAGCACGAGCAAAAGTACTGCAACGCTGGGTCACCCTCCCCCCCATCCTTCCTCTCACCCCACCCCTTCCTGCTTTTGGGTAGACAATATTGAATGTTTTTCCATTCAAACCCAGACTAGACAATTTCGGGCGAGCATGTGTATCTCTCGGCCATGCTGGTGTGGAGTGGGGATGCATTGCATTGGAGCCACTGAAAACATTTTGAATTCTCTCTTGAACTCATAGTTCGTTATGCTCATTCTAATCCTCCAATTTATCTTGCCTTCCAAACTCTGGGGATTTCCCCATGGAAAACTGTGTAGTGGTCTCCAAGCTCACTGCTCGCCCCGTGGGAGCTTTATTTGCTTTAAATTTTTTTTAGTGGCACTCGATGAAGTTACACTTCGGGCATATTTGTTAATTTTTCTCTTCACTCAATGTAATTGTCAAAACAGTGGAAAAAGATAAGTTGAATGTTTTGGAAATTTCACATGTTCTTGCGTAAATATGGAGAAGGTGGAAGCATAGCCTTCCTTCAATAAATATGCTTATATGCTGAGTTATAAGAATCAGTAATTTCTTAACATATTCAGATTTATATCAAGATTTCGACCCTTATTTAGTCCACGGGATCGGATCCTGAAATCCGAAATAATATTTCAATTATGTAGTTTAATTCGTTTGTGAGAGTAGATCGCGTTTCCAAGGCATGGCTTTTTGATTAGGCCGAATCAAAATAGCGGCTAAGACTCCTGCGAGGTGAAGTTCGGTTGACAAAGGATGAGCCTTTAATGAAGGTAAGCCACTAATTATCTTCAAAAGTGGTGTTTAAATTAACCCAAACACCCAGTTTTCATCTATGCACTCCCTTGGAGTTCCTTTAGTTTGCATTCAATGTTTTGGGCCATGAGGTTTCCTGATTTTGTAGTTATGAAGGAGACACACTAACGCGCACACACACACACACACACACACACACACACACACACACACACACACACACACACACACACACACACACACACACACACACACACACACACACACACACACACACACACACACACACTTATTATTATAGTTAACATTAACTTTGAGATTCTGACAGAACATGCTGAAGGAGTGATGTTGTTAGCTATAAAGTATCAGAAAATGCAGTAATAATAATAATAATAAGTCTAATCATATCTTTTACATCCAGGGTTGATCAGTCTGACCCGTATTCCCTTATTGTAAACAATTTGCAAGAGGTATTCCTGAGATTTTATATTTTGCATTTTAGTTTCCAAACTATTTATCTGTTTTGTCACATGACACATTGCTCTGGCTAGCCCATAATTTATTGTTACTCAATAATGCGAAGCTGTGACAGTATTTTTCACATGTTCCATAATCCGCATGCAACTGACAAATTTTATAAACTTCTATGTAAATGTGGTAGGAATTGGTTTTTTTTTGGACTGTTCCACAGTATACAGGGTTGATCAGCTTTTTTCATTTATTTGTTTATTGTCTGCAGAAATTGAAATGATGAACAATAACATTTTTACATGCTAACGTGTTAGGAAAGCATACATAATGAATTGAGAACAGGTGGAGAAGGCAATAAGAAGAACATGTGGAGATAATGGAGGAAATTAGATGGTGTTGAGATGTTAGTTCGAAGAACTGAAGAAATGGGGGTATAGGTGATTACAGATGCAGGATAAAAGGAGAAGAATCGAGTGGAGATGAGCAAACATCTCACACTCAGTCAAAGGGACAAGCATTTGGTTAATCGATCAAGTAATGCAGGTCTGAGTCGCTTTGATTGAGCGGATGGCAAGTCGATCTTGACTTGTACAAGATCAGACGAAAGAAAACAGAGATGTTGCTTTGTATGTATTTGAAGGGAGAATATGAGGTCCTACATTCTTCTGCCTTATTGGGATATACCAGGGGCTTATGCTTCACTCCTTCCAATGCCACACGGTGGAATGCAAGAGCTCTAGCCCAAAGACTAGAGCTGTATTCTGTCAACAAAAACTTGCATCGATCCTGAGTGAAGAGCAAGAATAGATCAGGTTTGCTTTGTATCAATACCTTTGACATTTACACTAGGAAAGAGACAAGTTGGAGATCATCATTTTTGCTGGAAGACCTAGTTTCATCATGAAGAGCCAGATTTGAAATTACCTTCATCTGAGAGTAATGGGTCTTCAACACAAACAAAATCAACAGCCAGCAATTAACTTTATGACCCGATTATAATTTCGCTTGAATCCACAGTTCTAATGTTGTAAGAATTGTGACGATCTCTTTTAGACAATGTAATTGTCCCATGACAATGCAGCACCTCATGTAACAATGATGAACTTCTGGAATCATGAGAGTGAGAGGTTTTGCTTTAACCACACCATTCATTGCATTTAAGTCCATGTCACTTACACCTATTCTCGATCATGCAAAATAATCTTGAGAGCAAGGTTTTTGCATCAAATGATGAGGTTGGCTCAGTCTGGCCCATCACACCAACTAAATTAATTAATTATGAATAAACATGCAAACAAAGCCCAGATGGCAGAGCACTGGTATAGTTTACCAGAGGACCTGGGTTCAATTCCTGGTCTAGGAATGTAATTTTCCCACATATCCATATAACTAGAGGGGGAGCACTCGGTAGAGTGCAAAACCTCCGCCGCCACTACTGCTGGGTCACTTAAGTGAACCTGATATCCTAGTCATTGGAGGTCAAAACGGATCAGACTCTACTGAACCACGATTGAATAAACTAAACTAGATCGACGCGCATGTAGAAATGCCAAAAAAATAAAATCGAATTTTTTTTGAAAAAAAAGGTGCAAAATTTCGAATTTTTTTTCTCTAACAAATTTTTTTGGGGGGAGGGGGGGTGGAAATCACTTAAAACATGTAGAAATGCAAAAACAAAAATTCAAATATTTTTTTAAAATGGCCGCCATAGCGGCCATATTGGACTTTGGACCAAGTCCAAAATCTAATGTCATGATCCTTGGACCATACCTAACCCCCCCCCCAACCAAGTTTCGTCGAAATCCGTCGAGGAGTTTTTCCGTAATACTGTTCACAAACAAACAAACAAACAAACAGACAGGGGTGAAAACAGTAACCTCCGTCCATCTTTGATGGCGGAGGTTAATAAATGAATGAAGTATAACAGACAGAATTTTCATAACATGATGATAATTAATGGGAAATTGTGACAGCTTTTGTGGCTATGGTTGCATAATGTATCAAATAAATTTAAAAAAAAGTTTTATATCTGGGAATAATACATATGTTGTGAGCTTACAGGATAGCTCAGAGGGAGTGCATATCCATTTGAGTTGTCTTACCTCGGCTTGATTCCCAACTCATCATGGTGCTTTGCCAGCAGGGTGTTGCATCAATGAGTATGTCATCCTTTGAGGGAGAAGAAGCCATTTGTTTCATCTGCCACCATTAACTGGCTGGACCATTAAAGGTCCCACGGTGTCTTTTGCAACAGTATGCCGTTGTGCACCAGGACTATGGCCAAATTCCAAATTACTCCCAGACTAATCCTGGGAAACACAACGGCAAACCACCAAGTGCAGACCTTGCACGTGAGACTGCTTCAGCAGCAGTGATGCTCTGATAAAGAGCATGCAGACTCTAAAATGAACACATCATAAATTGTATTTCGGTGCTTGTATGCTCTTTGGCATTGGGAAAGTTCTCTGAGACATTTTGGTTGAACACAAGTGTTACTTAGTGGAACATTAGCAAGTATTCCCATAGGCTACATTGCTTAAACACATTTCATGAACATGTAGACACACAAAGAACTGATATTTTAAAAGAAAGAAGTGTTTATGTCGTTCAGCAATTGCTTAGCAGGTATTTACAGGTGAAATCCGAATTAGTCATCACTATATGCTGTCATCACCATCTCTCATCAGTGTATTAACGTATTATACAGATGACACAATTAAAGGACAGTCAACACAATTAGAACGCAGACTGTTAGCAGTAAATGTCTATTCCAACGTGGGCTGAGGATAATTGTTTGGTACAATTTGGTTATAGTACCACATTGTGTGGAAAACACATGGTGGGAAAAAAATAAATAAATAAAGTATTCATTTATTGGACTAAAAATTCCAAGTAAATTATCCCATCGGCATGCATTGAAAGAGTTTCGTTTTCAGGGCCCTGGGGCTTTACTCGCAGTCTGGCTTGAATTTGTGGGTGGGATGGGATGTCAGGCCGAAGCTTTTGCGGCAATCTTTTTAAAACAGGCAAAGTGCATCAGGAAGACGAGATTGTGTGACTGCTAGTTGCTTTTTCATCAAGCTTTTGGTTCAAATCCAATCTGCTCGTCAAGTTAGCAAAGCAATGGCGAGTCCAAAGGCATTACTGCGAACTTTCCAGCAAAGACGTGTGCAAAGAAACAGCGTTGTTTATTCCGTGTTGTAAGTTTTTTTAAAAAAAAACAAACAAAAATTCAACTGATGATTCAGAGAAACAAAAGGACAATTACTCTGAGATTTTATTTGCTATTAGTTTTTGGTATTGGTGGGAAAATCCATTGCTATTAAATAATATTTGTATCCTGAAGTTAACGCAATAATCTCGCTTGATTCCTCCTGCGATAATCCGTGCGCAATATATTTCTCGAGGATCAAGTTTTTGAGGCAAGTCGATGGAAAGAATAACAAATGAGATCACATCTGATCTGGGTTGTTCAACCTTTTTGTCGAGACGAGCTTCGTCTTTTAAAATGAAGCGGAGAGATTTCCTTTCCCGGTGAAAATTCACAAAGCCCTGTTGTCGACACTGAGATTTAAACAGACGGCTTTAGCTCTGCTCAAATGCGCCTTTGCTCTCAGACATTCAAGCCGGTAACAAAGATTAGAGCAGAGGAAAGAACAATGGATTCCTCACTACATGCAGGCAAAACCTAAAAGCCAAATGGGCTGTGGGCAGCGAAGCGGATTGAAACGTAAGCTCGTAGCCTTTCGAGAGACCTCTGTTTTGTGCTGTCTGACGTTCTTAGAATTTCGTCCCCTTAGAGACCGTGCCCTTTGTCAAACCTTTCCCATACCTGTAAAGGATTGAGTAAGGAGCATGGATGTTTCATTGGAATACCATCATACCCTGCAAGACTCTGTTGTTGGTAACTGTTTCAATGCATTTCTGTGGAATTGAAGATGTTGACAAGTAAAGGAGGATTATTTGAAATGTTTTGTCAATGATTGATTCAACCAATTTATTGCCAACCAGATACTGTACTGCTCCTTTTTGGTGGTGGCTCATCATACTGCCCTCGTTGATAATTTGTCTTCAATGGAAAGTCAGTTGACTTTGTCCTTTTCAAGGGGATGATTAATCCAATCATTATGCCCAAGATACACAGGGTCTATAAAGTGCATTTGTCTTTCTTCGCCTTGTTTATTCTTTCTCGATTTTTCCCCTTCTCTTTATACGTGTACTTTTATTATTTGCGAAAATGGAAGATTTTTCAAGTGTATTGGTGGTGCGATGTATTCTGTCTGTCTGTCTGTCTATCTGCTTATATGTCAATCGCCTACAGGTCACAATGTTAAACCGATCTTCACGAAACTTCACCAAATAGCAGAGTTCATCATAATCAAGAAGCCTATTGCTTTTGAGGTCAAAAGGTCAAGAAATTTGTCAAATTTCTGAAATCCTCAATTTTCATCCAATTGACTTGAAATTTGAAGATAATTCGCATATCAGGTCACTGAATTCAAAGAACAAGCATTTTTGGGGTCAATTATAGGCCAAAAAGTCAACATCGGACAAAATGTCGACATTGGTTGAATTTCCAAAATTGTCCATTTTCATCCAATTGACTTGAAATTTGAAGGGAATTTGCATATTTGGTCATCAAATTCAACTACCAATTATTTAAGGTCAAATTTGTTTTATGGATTTCGCAAGTATCGTGCTATATATGACATCATTCTTGATTGTTTACCACTGCCACCAAAGGTGAAGGTTATGTTTTCACCCCTTTCTGTCTGTCTCTGTTTGTTACTTCTGTAATTTAAAGATTTCGTAAGTATATTGATGACTTCCGTCCTCTGTTTGTGTGTTTGTTTGTGTGTGTGTGTTTGTGTGTTTGTTTTTAGGCACGATAACTTGAGAACGGAAGAAGCTACCAATGTCAGATTACACCACGTGATTCAGGAGGGTGATGGCTCGCGCTGATTAGATTTTGGTCAAAATCCGTCAAAGGTCAAGGTCACAGTGAGGTCAAATATTCGATTTTTGATGGTTTGGTACAGATAACTCGAGAACGGAAGAAGCCACCAATGTCAAATTACACCACGTGATTCAGGAGGGTGATGGCTAGCGCTGATTAGATTTTGGTCAAAATCAGTCAAAGGTCAAGGTCACAGTGAGGTCAAACATTCGATTTTTGATGGTTTGGTACAGAATCATCATAGAAACTTCTGGTTTGCGTCGCTACCTTCTCTAGAGACAGCTTTTATTAGACAAGGTCAGAGGTCAAGTTGACAATTTCGTAAGTACCAGTCTATGACTGCTTGTTTGTTTGTTGTTTATGTGCAGGATATCTCAAAAAGTTGTGGACGGATTCGGACGAAACTTGGTGCACAGATTTAGTGTGTCACAAGGACGAATTGTTTTGATGTTGGTGAAGATCCGAATCTGGATCTGGATACGAGAATTATTTATTTTTAAAAGTGATTCTTCACCATTGAAAGATAGGGCCAAAACGGATATTGCACTGTATAGCGTAATATTTCAAAAATGTTTTGGGCCCGATATGTTTTCGTGGATCAGGCATTACATGGCAGAGGTATGCGCTCTCCCGAGTGCCCTTCTAGTCTATTTACCCATTCTACCTTTGCCTGTTTTATTTTTCTTTGTCAATAAGGGGTTTTTCACGACCTGCACCCTTGCCAGAACATGCAAGAGATGAAGCAATGAGTCTTTTTTTACTTTATCTTCAAAACCATTTTGTCTTAACACTTTGCTGCTTAAAGTCTGAAACATCTGGATCTGGATACGATGTGGATACGATAATGCCGAAACTTGAGACCAATAGTGGTGCTATGTAAACCTTTGTAAATCCGTGTTGTTATTTCACTGTCCATTTTTGGTGGTAGTCTGTGGCCCTTTCCTCTGAAATATCTATCATGGAAATGTACAAGTATTTTTATACACACACTGCTAATACCCAAAATGTAAAACAAAAAACAATCTGTTCACATCGGTCACATGACACTTGATTGTCATAAAAAAATATTGATTTGGCAGAAAAGAGGAGTTAGAGGAAGGTGAGTAATAGTTATTATACTTTAATTACTTGTAACGATCTCAGTTATTCTATCGTTTTTTAGATAGTTTTGTTTCTGTTTCTGCTTACTTCGGGATAAAACCAAAAGTGTGGTTGGGAGGATTAATCCTTGAGAGTGAAAGCACCACCAAATGATAACAATCGCCTTGGGTAAGGCTATGGACCAACATTTCGACCACCGGGTGATATTCATCTGAGACGATGTGGGCAACGTGTGTCAGGCTTTAAATCACGAAATACTCTCAGAGGGGGAGGGGAAGAGGGAGATGGAAGGGAGAGGGTGACAAGGGTGAAAGCAAGGAGAGAGAGGGTGGAGGCTGTCTTGTGTCTATGGGAGACAGTGAGACCTGTGTTAATGATGAGAAACAACATAATTGAGGCAAAATAGTTTTATAGAGACAAGGTGTCAAGACCTTATTCCTGATATTTGCATAAACTTGAGATTTGTTGAAGTTACCCATTCAAAGAACAGTCATTTAAGAACAATTTTAATTGAGAAATTACCCTTATCTTGTTTCCCACCTTCTATGTTAGGCTGCAACTTAATGATCAATGTTTTTTTTCCATGTATCACCATAGATAGTTGTGTAATGAGCCTAAATGTTTCCTTAGAAGATACTACACCCATACTTTCACTGCCGGAACATTGAATCCTGCGGTAAAGCATTTGCCATCAAATAAGGTAATCTCATGTCATTCACAAAGGCCAAACAAGTGTGTGTACACTCAAGAGAGCCAGAAAACAACATCTTGCAAAACCTCAAAGCTGAACTCTTCTTTCTCTGACCTGGTGGTGCCTTGCTCTTTCTCAGACCCTCTCAGACCCGGTGGTCAAGACTGTCTCTTGTGTATGCTCCCCCTTCATCCTTCCCCTCATGACAACACCACAACTGACTGCTCGTGAGGAGGCCGATTGTCTCAATTCTGCGTTTGCTTCCAAATCTTGCTGACTCCCTTGTACAAGCCCTCCCTACTCACAGGCAACTCATCCTTCAGGACACTGTTGTTCACATGAGAAAGTGGAGAAACTGCTGGCAACCCTCAACTCTGATTGTGTAATGGGCCCAGATGCCATCAGTACCCATGTCCTAAAACAACTGCTCTGCCGCTCTTGCATATCCTTTTTCTGCTCTGTTCACCCGAGCATTTTGCCTGAGGTCAACTTCCATGTACTTGTCAGCCAACGTCACTGCATTACACAAACATGGCATAAAAATATCCCTTTTGGCTGCAGGACCATTAGCTTACTTCGAATTAGAAGCAGTCAGGTAAGCAATCATCAAAATTGGCGTCAAATCCATCCTTTTCTTTAACAGCCTGACCTCGGATGATCAGCAGATTCATATGCAGTAACTTCACCCTTGACATGCTGCTTCTGCTCTCCCAACAATGGATGGAACCACTGAATCTTAGCAAAGCGATCTGGGCCGTCTCTCTGGACATATCTTGAGAATTTGATCGAGTCCGACATCCCTCCTTTCTCTCCAAACTTTCTGCCAACGGAATCCATGGCCACCTCCTCTCATGGCTTGCGGACTTCCTCCACTGTCACAGTCAGTGTGTACAGTAGCTCTCAATGGGATCCTCTCATCTCCTCTCTCTCTCTCTCTCTCTCTCTCTCTCTCTCTCTCTCTCTCTCTCTCTCTCTCTCTCTCTCTGTTAAGGCCAGAGAGCCCCAAAGCTGTCTCCTGGGCACAATACTGTTCCTCTTCATAAATGATATTTCTGGGTCTCTGGGAAATGTTTCTCATCTTTTTGCTGATGGTTTCACCCTCTGCTGTCACAACCCTAATCTGTGAGACCATGATAGATTCAAGAGTTGGTCTAACACTTAAATGATGTCATTCTTCACTGACAAATCTTACACCTTCACTCTGCCACTTTGAAAGGACCATCTGGTAAACTCTCCCATGTACTTTTGTATTTAACAAATGTTTGGAAGAATTTCAGTCACTCGAACTTTTCATCTCACCATCAGCCACAATCTCTCTCGGGGAAAGAAAATATCTAAATTGGCCTCCAAAGCCAGCTCCTAACTGGGCATCCTCCATTGTACCACCTCTTTCCTTGGCAGATATGAACTTTTATCAACTTACAAGACCTTCATCCCCAACTCGATAGAGTACTGCTCTATCCTTTGGGCTGGCATCCCTGCCTCACTCCTTGCACATTTTGATGCCATGGAGACCAAGGCCCTCAAAATTATAGTAATCTCTCATGATGAAGCTGAATCTTTGGGCCACATTGAAAATAGGTCAGGGGCCTCTCTGTCTTTTATTCCCCCCTTTCTGGTCTTGCACCTTATGTCCTTTCTGTGTTGTCCCGCCTCCCCTTTCTCCTTGCCCCCTCCCCAGCTAGATTTCTCCAAGGGTACATGTTGTTTGCTGGCATTTCACTTTTGATGAAACTCCAAAATCCAGGCTCACTGCTCCCCCCCCCCCCCGCCCCAACTTACTGTAAAGTATTTATTGTTTGCCAAAATTATCTTTCCCGTTTTTTTTATTTAAAAGTTGTTTTGCAGTATGTAGCTCATGCACATCAATCGTGATTACTATCCACGTTTACACGGGTACAACAAAGAATATTTATTTACTAGACTTAACTGAGGCTGAAATTACTTGAGCGAATTACTCACCATCGCTTTGTTAAAAACACGAAACTTATTTGCACACGAAAATTAAGAACTTTACAGCATTTCTTCCTCTTCTATCCTGCCTGTGGAACCAACTTACTCAGTCTGTTCAAGCCCACTTTCCTTCCTGGGCTTCAAGATGGCTCTTTACCTGCTTCTCAGGTCATTCCCAATCTGTACTCATGATCTTGTCTATCCCCATTAACCCCCTCCCCCTTCTCAGGTCATTCCCCATCCATACTCATGATCTTGTCCACACTGCCGATGGAATCCAAGGCCAACTGCACTCGTGGATTACTGACTTCCTCAACTCACGTAGCCAATGTGTGGCTCTCAACAGAACCCTTGCGTCTCCTCTCCCTGTCACGGCTGAAGTACCCCAAGGCAGTGTTCTAGACCCCATCCTATTCCTAATCTTCATAAATGATCTCTCTGAATCTCTGGAAAATCCTCATTAACTCTTTGCTGATGTCTCCACTCTCTGCCGCGACATCTCTCATCCTCCAGACAGACAGGCAGCAGCGTCTTCCCTTTCCTCAGACCTTGACAAAATCATAAACTGGTCAAACACTTTGAACATGACTTCCAAAGCTGAGAAATCTCTCTCTCTGTCTCTCTCTCTCTCTCTGTCTCTCTCTCTCTCTCTCTGTCTCTCTCTCTGTGTGTCTCTCTCTCTCTCTCTCTCTCTCTCTCTCTCTCTCTCTCTCTCTCTCTCTCTCTCTCTCTCTCTCTCTCTCTCTCTCTCTCTCTCTCGCTCTCTCTCACTCTCTGAAAGGACAATACCACAAATTCTTCCATTCACTTTCTCACCAACCCTCTCAAAGAGGTTCAGTCACAAAAACTCTTGGGTCTCAATCTCAGCCACGATATCCATAACCAATATCCATAGCTTTATTGCCAATGGGCAAAGCACATTTCAAAATTGGCCTCCAAAGCCAGACACTGACTGGGCATCCTCCGTCTTCCAAAGTCCTTCCTTGGCACACCTGAGCTCCTGTCCACCTCCAAGGTTTTCATCCGAGGCTCGATGGAGGACTGCTATCCTCTCTGAGCTGCCCAGCCCTCGCTTCACATCTTGCTCAGCATCACGCTGTGGAAACCAAGGCCTTCAATGTCATTGGAACCTCTTACGATGAAACAATGAAGCTGAGTCTATGGGCCTATCACTGCCATCACCGACAGGTTGGTGGTCTCTCTGTCTTCTTCCACGTAATTTCTGGATTTGCACTCTGTGCCCTCTCTGTGCTTTGTACCCCCCCTCTTCAGGTATCTGCAGGACACACACGGTCCACCAGCAACCCCCTCCTTGTGAAACTGACTAAATCCAGAATCAATGCTCACCTCCACTCATTTATTCCTATTTTTATCCACCTCCTTACAGTATTCAATCTGACTCTCCCTCCAGGTCTTCAAGACCTACGTTCACCACCATCTCAAGTCATCCCCCATCCAAAATCATGATCTTTTCTACACCCGTTAATCTTTTCTACAACCAACCACCACCCCCACCCCTCCCAAATTTTAACTTATGTATCCATATTGTCCACCCTTTGCACTCTCCATTACCCCTCGTCGTTACCTGCATCCCTTGTTTGTCTGTCCCTGTCTACTTTCTCCTTCAGTTCTGCCGTTGGTGTTTCCCCTTTCTCCTGATGTTCCCTTTGTTAAGTTGTGTCCTGATTTGTTCTGTCATAGCTCTTTCATGAGCCTAGACCTTGTGAAAAAAAAATCCCAATTACCCTCCCCCTCCTCCCAAACACATCCGCTCCCTCCACAAACCTCTCCCTTTTTTGTTCCATTGCTATTATCCAACTTTTTCCCTCGCTCTTCTTTCACCCTTCTTCTTTCCCTTCCCATTTGAGCTTGTATTCAGCTTGTTCACCCCCTGTCCTCCCACTGCCCTTGCCCATTCTTCCTACAAGTGTCCCTATAGTGTCTCTGTTCTTTCAGTTCTGGTCTGTGTTATCGCTTTTCCTCGACCCTCGACTTTGTATCCAACAAAGGATGATATTCTCAATGTGTGCAGTGCTGACTTCCTTCACTGCACCAAGTGAAGTCTGATCCAATTCCTACAGTTATTGAAGAACCAAGATAAGAAGGAAGTAAAATCTGTAATGAGCATGACATCTACACAGGAAATTGCCTTACATGATGCTGGCTGTCTTCCCTCAAATTATTCTCTTCCACTTCTTCAACGGCCACAATTATTTCCACGTTCTTGTGGGGTTGGATGTGGGGAGGGGGGGAGTTTTGGTCCAAGTCTTTCACGAACAAGCTGGCCAGGCCTGGCGTTCGACTAAGATTATGGCAGGAATTTGGAATTTGTTGAGGGTGCCAGCAAGAGCTCACCTACTTTTTGCGAAGGACACCAATGTGATCTTTTACATCTACCAACTAATGTCGGCAGATGAGATAAGTCCACCCGAGAGACGACATCACCCAGCCTCTGAAACTCCATGATGACAGTTTATCACTGGGTCAGGATTCAAACCCAGGCAAGACGTGTACCTCGAGGCCATCCTGTCAGTCCTACAACCGTAAAATAAATGTTTTTGACTTATGGTGGGTCATATGAGATTATTTTTTTTCTTTTCTATTTGTCCTGCTTTTCTTTGGGATGTTCTCTGTTAGACAATGAGAAGTCAGCCCATTGTACTGCCAATGAAGCACGGTTTCATGTGAATCTAGAGGTGTTTCTTTCTTTATATAGAGGAGGTACAACAGTGAATGTTATTTACTCGCAAAACACTGTGTGTTAGAAGTATCTAAGGGTCTCAATAAAGGCTTCAATACTGGAAGCCTTTATTGGAGTCTCTCAATCTGTCAACCAACTCGTGACATTTAACTGGTGGAGGTTTCCCCTCCCCCCCCCCCCCCAAGACTGTTCACATCACCTGCAATGGATAAACTGGAGGAAAAAAAAAATCCAGCAGCAAATAGAACGGAAATCAGAAAATGTCAATGTACAGAAGGATAGAGTTCGCAAACAAATATAGTACAGAAGGACCAACGATGACGGAAAATGTCAATGCACTGTACATGTCTTGGGAAGCCACATGCAGACGTGCAAATGTCACCACCGATCATGGAAATTATCAACTACAAACACGATAATAATATCCACAACAACAAGATTAGGTGGCAGATGGTCTGATCTACTGTATTACATTCACAAAGGTTACATTCTGTAACTAGAATGGCACGTGTGGAGAGAATAGTGTCGCCTCGCGTGCTCATTCTGAACAAAAATACCATCGTTAACTGAACACACTAGTATTGTGGCGCACTACTACAATGGCCCATATACCCGCATCATCCATGCACCCTATTATGTCACATATATTACCAATATCCGTAGCTTTATTGATTATTACCCTGCGTACGCGAAGTGAAAAGCAGGGTTAGGCAATTAGTTCATGTCCGTCTGTCTGTTTATTTGATAAGCTTCTGATCGAGGAACAACTTATTTTCATTGAATGTTATATTTTGAACACGAATCGAAACATGAATAGGAAGACAAGTTTCTCGTTTTAACAGTACTTTGTCTGAATTTGTTCCGATCACACATCCACAGACAGGAGTGAGATTTTTGTTTTTACTCCGTCTGCCTGCCCGAGAGTCAAACAAAATTGAAAATCATTTCAAACAGGAAACTTACTGTTTTTGAGGATGTTATAAAGGACACAAACAACAGGCACAAATAACTAATGTAACACCTGGGTGTGCCACATACCGTAGTCTTATCTACATTCCTCCACTCATTCTCCCAATGAAATTGCATCATTTTGACGGATAAAATTGGTCTGGTGTTGATGGGGCACAGGCATGATGGGCAGAACGGCCACTTCCTGGGTCGAGTTTCCTTGTGTATCCTTGTGTAATTCCACGTTTTACGACCATTTTACCCAGCATCTATTACATCAATCTATCGAACACGTCGCATGAGTTTTTCGTGCCGGTTGTTTGTGTCCTTTCTAACATCCTTAGAAACAGTAAGTTTCCTGTTTAAAATGATTTTCGATTTTGTTTCACTGCCAGGCAAGCAGACGAGTAAAAATATTATCACTTCACTCTGCACATGTGCGATCGGGACAAATTCAGAGACAAAATTATGTTAAGTGGCAAACTTGTCTTCCTATTCATGTTCCTATTCGTGTTGAAAATATAACATTCGATTTAAATAATATGTTCCTCGATCCTAAACTGATCAAACACGCAGACGGACATGAACCAATTGCTTAACCCCGCTTTTAGTTTCGCATGTGCGGGGTAACGATGCTTTACCACTACAAGTAAATACCCATTCCCTCTACGAACCACGCACGTATGCAAAATTTGGTGGAGATTGGCCCAGCCATTTATTTTTTCTCTGATTTTAAGATGAACATACATACATACATAAATACATACATACATAAATACATACATATGTAAATACAAACAGAGCGTTGCCTTATTTTATATAGTAGGATATAAGAAACAGTAGCGTATTTCCACTAAAAACAGTCCACACACACGTACACACTAAACTGTTCTTCACCTTCTTGCTAGCACAACATATGTGGAAACAAAGGAGGAATGTCACATGTAAAATTTGCATAGCTGAATAAATATACCTTCGATAGGACAATAACCAGTTTTCAATCAAAGCACAACAAAACAAACAAATGCAAAACCCAAACACATACTGGCTGCAATCAGGGCAACACACATCCAGAATTAAATTGGCACAGCCATTTCTTTGCCTTTGTCTGGTTTCGAAAATATTTTTTACCTCCAACATGTAAAATGTTGGATCGTATTCTGAAATGCATTGACGTCATTTCAAATGGCTTTCAAAGTCTCACTCTGGATGATGCAGTCCAGTACAAAGCACACAAGGAGATGAGACGTGAAGAGTGAAACTCACCATCTATTTCTATCAATTGTTTCAATGTTCGTGTTCGTCAGCAGGCTTTTAACCCCAGGCCGTGGTGGCCATTCCAACCATACAGGCATGTCCGCCGCATGTTGGTCCTGAAAGATTCTATTGTTTGCCATCACCATTATTACATTGCTTGTTGTCCTCATGCACAAAGGAGCATTGCTTGCAGAAGCGTTTCTCTTCCCGTTTTACTTTCTGTGGGTTTGGCCAAGACCCAAGCCGGTGGGTTGAGCAATTGGAAAGGACCAGGATAAACTGCCCAGGAAGCTAGTCCTTTTTGACAAGCCTGATTGCCAGTTTGAGATGGGCTTGCCAAAGCTGACCCCTCTGGCAACTGTGAACTTTATCCAAAAAAAACAATAGCAGGAATCCTTCAGTTGTCAGAGATTAGAATTCACCGTCCCACCTACGGTTCCTTGCCAGGCTATATGACTGCCTTTGTATTTGCTGCTCTTTAGTCACCACTTTCTTGACTCTGCAATGAAAATCGCAAATAGCAAGATGCGACTGCAAACGGAAATCTTATTGAAAGATGCTCTTCAAAAGGCAAAGTTCAGTGAGCTTACCATCAACCCCATTACCAAACCTCCAGAAGCTCTTTAAAGTTATCTGATTGAAACTCCAACTTGGAGATTACAGATTAAATCTGATTATAAAACTGCAACCTATTGCTTGCTCAAAACCTTCCACTGACATAGGCTCCATGTGTCATTCACAAAAGTTTTCCCATGTTTGTGCCCTGGCCAGATTTCCAGAAACTATGTTTTAAAAAACTGCAAAACAGGATCATGAAATGGTCAATGAATGTACATAACTTACTCGTGAGAAAGTTGTTGTTTTTTTTTAATGTAAACCTGACAAAGAACTGGTTTCAGGTCCAAACCCAAAAATCCAGAAATTAGTTTTATGGATGAATTAAAAACTCATTGTGATCTTTCTTTTTGTGCACAAAATTTCCTGCTCATGGATTGCGAATTGGCAGAGGGTAAAAATGCAAGATACTGACAATGGGGTCACAATTAGGCACAAGTAAGAAAAAGAACAAAAAGGAAAAGAGGAGGGGAGGAAAAACAGAAACCTACAAGTAAACAAAAGAGGGGGGGTTGGTAGAGTTAATGGGGGTAGAAATGATTGCATTAAAAGGTGGGGGGGAGGTGACATGAGATGATGAAACCATGAGGAGAAGGGTGGGATTGATCAGTTTCTGGAAGGCGGTTCATCTGATCAACAGGGTGATGCAGCTGCCATCTGCCTCTCAGTGGGATAGGGGTACTGCACATCATAATACAGAGTCCTCTTGAAAAAGGAATGGAGGGTTGTTCAGAGCATCAGGTAAGTCATTTATGTAAATGAGTAACAAGAGTGGACCCAATACACCGCTTTGAGGCATCCCAGCCTTCAGTGGGAGATGAAAGGGTTCTATTGACAGCAACACTTTGACGGTATGTGTGGAGGAAGTCAGTAAGCTTGGTGGAATGTGTCCTTGTATGCCCAAGGCAGCAAGCTTGACAAACAATACAGGATGCCAGAATGTGTTGACTGCCTATAGAATTGACCAGGAAAGTAGTCTTGATATCTTGCTTGAGATTTGGGTCTCGGATCATTGTTGTGAGAGAAGTTGTATGTCTGTAGTTTAGTGATCGGGATGACATCCAAATTGATGGTCAGAAATCAGGCTATTGGAAAGGAGGAAAGATGACTTTGGCAGCAGTTATGGACTCAATTAGTTAGTTGGAATTGGCAGCAAGCGCACTGGCCTATAGTTGAGAGAATCTGTTTTTGTACCCTTCTTTTGAATGGGATTGATGTTGGCAGATTTCCGAGCAGACGGGAGGTGGCCAAACGAAAATGGGAGGCTGAAGAGAGTAGATAAAAAAGAGGCAACAGCAGCAAAGCATGATTTTGAGGAAATGGGCCCTGATGACATCTGGGCTGTTGCCCATGAAGAGTCGAAGCTGGAAAGAACTTTATTTCTCAAGTGTGAAAGAATCGAGAATGTATTAGGTTTGAAAGCATCAGGTAGGGACAGATTATTTATTATTGTCAGGCCAGGCCAAGCCAGATTAGATCTGTGATTTGCTACAGGTACCATGTAAACCTGTACTAAACTGTTCCATGGTCGGGTTGTAGGGGACGAAACCATCTCCCCCACCAGGTTTTCTGGTGAGGAGGGTGTTTCGATATGGACACCCAGCAGGATTAAAAACAAAACCTGTCAAAGGGCGGAGAAGCTCCTTGTGAGCCAACGGCCATCCATATCTAGTGCCCAACTGTGTGTGCGGACATCCTCCTGCAGTTGGGTCACTTTTCTTTTTCGGAGGTTGGTGGCAGGATTTGCACTCCGGCCACTGTAAAACCCTTCATTCCGCAAAACACAAGAAAAACGCAAAGAAAACTGAAAACTCTCTCCGTGGAGTACATCCTGCAAAGCTGCTCTTCGCAGGGCAGCTCAGCGGATGGCAGGATAGGGGCAAAGCCTTCGGGACCCCTACTCTTTGATGATAGGAAGAAAACCACAGGGTAACCTTCCCGGGTTGGATTGCGGTAGTGTGTGTCGAGGTAGTGCTGAGGTGTTATCCAACAGACGGCGGTATCCATGGGTTAACCTGAAGTGGTCCCTTCAGATTTGTGCCTGGAATATCCTATCCCTAAGAGAGGATGATCACTGTTAACATCTGAGCTCAAGCGTTTGAACCTCGGTATTGCAGCACTTTCTGAGGTTCGGAGACCGGATAGTGGCGAGATCATGGGGGGTGGTTACAAGTGCTATTGGTCTGGTTGCTGTGATGGTTTCCATGCCCAAGGAGTTGCTGTAGCTGTGTCTAATAAGATGACTAATGATAATTGAGGTAACATCGGTCAACGAACATATTATGAGACAAAGGTTTCGTTGCTCCTTGGATGTCATTTCCCTGGTCTCGGAATATGCTCCGACTGAGGCGAGTGATCTCACTGTAAAGAATGCAATCTATGCCACGCTCGAGTCTGTGGTTGATCAGTGCCCCATGCGAGATACTCTTCTCGTCTTGGGGGATTTCAATGCATCGACTGGAACTGACAGGGATGGTTATGAGACATGTGCTGGTCCCCATGGGTCTGGAAATGTGAACCAGAATAGCACCAGGAAGTCGTGTCATGACTTTGCAAGAAGTCGTGGACTTTGGGTGGATGGTTCATGCTATCAGCACCCACCAGCTCATCGCTGGACTTGGTATTCCAATGCTGGTGGTGTGGCAAAGGAAGTTGACCTTGTACTTGGTGGTCACTGGAGGATGATCCAGAACTGCAGGTTCAACCGGAGTGCTCAGTTATTCAATACTGACCACAGGCTTGTGGTAGCAACTCTGAATTTGCAGCTTAAATCTGGGAGAATGGTACCATCCCAGCCTAGGCTGGATGTTGGCAAGCTCAAGGATGAGATGAGGAGTTTGTGAACAGGCTGAGTGGGTATTCGGGGGGTCTGCTTGTTTTGGGGAATCCTGAGGAGTTGTGGAGTGCATTCAAGACCACGATCCATGATGTTGCCGGTGCATGTCTTGGAATTCTCCATCGGGCAACGAATTTTTTTGTCTCTCAAGAGACACTTGATGCCATTGACCAGAGTCACAGGGCCAGGCTTAATGGAAGAGCTGAGCTGTTCAGGGAGTTAAGGTGTAAAACTGTATGTGCACTGATGGTGGACAAGGAGGCCTATGTGCGTGGAATCTATGAGGGGTAGAGCATCACCTGTCATCAAGGGATTCTCGTCATGCTTACAAGGAAATTCACACATTGCATTCCTCCAAACCCGTACCTCGGTGTACTGCAGTTGGAGCGGAGTGTGGTGGGCTCTTGACAGAGGAGTCCGAAATGAAGGCCCGCTGGGCCGGTTACTTTGAGCGGCTGAACCAGGCTTATCCACCAGTTGGATGTCAGGTGTCTGAAGCTCCTGGGATCTGTGGTATCAATGCTGCACTTCTCAACGCTGGTGAAAATGCTGTATTCATGTCGTTGTATGCAGTTCTATACTCTGCCTGCAACACAGGCATTATCTCAACTGACTGGAAGAGGGGCCTTGTTGTCCCTCTCTGGAAAAGGTAGAGTGATCACCGGGACTGCAACAACTACCGAGGGGTGACGCTGCTCTTATTGCTGGGCAAGGTCTTTGCTCAAATAATTCTTGACCGGGTTCGCCACCATCTGCTTGAGCATCAGCGCCCAGAACAGTCAGGTTTTACACCAAAGAGGTCAACTTTACACCAAAGAGGTACCTTTGCCCTTCGAGTCCTCACTGAATGCAGATGAGAGTTTCAGCAGGGGTTGCTTGCATCCAACGTTGATCTCCGCAAAGTGTTCGATTCAGTGAATCAGGATGCCCTCTGGAAAATTCTTGTTCTTCGTGGGGTGCTTCCAAAACTGATCAATCTGATGCCTCAACTATACTCTGGTACTGAGAGTGCTGTGAGATGTGGTGATTCCATCTCTGACTTATTTCCAGTTGTTACCAGAGTTCATCGGGGGGGGGGGAGGTGTACTGGATCCCACACTTTTCAGCACTTGTATGGACTGGATTCTGGGGAGGATTTCGGATAGATCAAGCTGCGATGCATCTTTTGAGAACATCAAGATCTCTGACCTTGATTTCGCAGATGATGCAGTCATCTTTGTGGAAACTCTGGATATCTTTATGGGGGCCCTCGAGGTGTTGAATGAGGAGTTGGAGCCACTGGGATTACAGGTTTCCTTGGTCAAAAATAACATGCAGGCTTTCAATGGAATCTTGGATGCTGCTATCTTCTCTGTATCTGTTTGTGGTGAGGATGTTGAGGTCATGGAGGCATTCACTTACCTTGGCAGTGATATTCATGTGTCAGTTGGCTGTGAGCCAGAGGTTAATAGACATCTGGATCGGGCCTGGGGAGTCATGGATTCACTGGATCATGGGGTGTGGTGCTGTGGGATGTCGGATGCTTCCATTCTTTTTCTACAGATGTGAAACTTGGACTCTGACCAGGGATCTGAGATGGAGACTTAATTCCTTTGGTACCAGGTCTCTTTAGAGAATCATTGGTTATCACTGAGCAGACTTTGTGTCCAATGAGTGGTTGCTGAGAGAGACTCAAATGAGATTTGTTACCTGCATCGTCCGTGAGCGTCAACTACGGCTGTATGGACATGTGGCTCGTTTTCCTGATGCTGATCCTGCTCAGCAGATTCTCTCAGCAAGGGAGCCTCATGAGTGGAGGCCACTGGGCCGACCACGTGCTTCGTGGTTCCAGCCGATTGATCAGCATCTCAAGGAGATGAGGATGGGCCAGGCATCTGACTGGGGATAGCCATATGGAAGCCCCTGGAGTACCGGCGGAAAGTGGACGTAGTGACGCGCTGCTCTGGCGCATGCTCCCATACCTGAGCTGAGCTGTATTTTCATTGGACACAATTTTCGTTTCCTTATGCACCATAGAAAAATTCAAAATATCAAAGACTTCTGCACAGCAGTGCATTTACATCTAGAGAGAGAAGTAAGAAAGGAAAGCATCATGCATAACTACTTATCGGCTTTTAGTTACGTCAAGGTCCGTTATGCTACTTCTGCTCTCCCAACAATGGATGGAGGTCCTCAATGCCGGACATGAAATCAGAGCCATATCCCAAGACATATCGTGTGCTTTTGACATGGTCTGGCACCCTGACCTGCTCACCAAACTCTCTTCCTATGGCATCCAAGGCCATCTCCACTCATGGCTCGCAGACTTCCTCCCCTGTCGCAGTCAACGTGTGGCCCTAAATGGAGTTCTTTCACCCCCTCTCCCTGTGCAGGCTGGAGTTCCTCAAGGTAGCGTTCTGGGCCCTGTTCTTTTTCTGGTTTTCATCAATGATCTCTCTGACTCTCTGGAAAATCATCTTTATCTCTTTGCTGATGTCTCCACCCTCTGCCGTACCAGATGTTATCCCTCAGACGGGCAAGCAGCAGCTTCTTCGCTCAATGCAAACCTGGGTAAAATCACAAACTGGTCCAACACGTGGAACATGTCTTTTAATCCTGACAAATCTCACACTCTCACCATGTCTCTCCGAAAGGACCGTTCGGAACCCCCCCTCCCACACTCCCATCTACTTTCTCAGCAATCCTCTCGAATAAGTCCTTTCATTCAAGCTTCTGGGTCTCACTATCTGCCATAATCTTTCCTAGGAAAACCACGTCTCCAACCTGGCCTCCAAGGCCAGTCGCCGATGTGGCGTCCTCTGTCGTGCAAAGTCCTTCCTTGGCTCACCTGAGCTCCTGACCACATACAAAGCTTTCGTCTGCAGCCTGATGGAGTACTGCTCTCCCTTTTGGGCTGGTGCTCCTGCCTCCCACCTTTCTTGGCTTCATGCTGTGGAAGCCAAGGCATTTCGGATCATTGGCATCTCTCGCGATGAGGCCGAGTCTTTGGGTCTCTCACTCTCTTACCGCAGGCAAGTTGGTGGTCTTTCTGTCTTCTACTGTCTCCTCTCCGGTCTCGCCCCCCCCTGCTCTGTCTGCGATTTGTCCGCACCATATTTCCGCAGGGTGCTCAAGGTCCGCCAACAACCTTCTTCGGGTAAAACTGCCAAAATCATCAATCACTGCTCACCTTCACTCTTTCATTCCTCTTTTTTCCCGCCTTTGGAATAAACTCCCTCACTCTGTTCAATCCTATTCGTCCCTTCAGGCTTTCAAAGCAGCAGTTCTCCACCACCTCTTATCATCCCCATCCAGACCCTCGATCTTTTCTACCCCCGTTAATCCACCCCAAACTCACCTCCTTCAAATTCCCTGCTTTCCTTCCTGAAAGTCCCTGTAATGTCCATCTTGTATTCCCCATGTTCCCCACCCCATCCCTCTCCCTTCCACAGATCTCCTAATGTCTCTGTTCCTCACTGTTTTGTCCTCCCACTCCCGCCCCTCTTGTCTCAAGCCCCCCTCGATGTGCATTGTGTGTTCGCTCTCAGACAAGCCTTGACAAGGTATACAAAAAAAGGTCATTTATTGGTGCATGTTTAAAATGGAGAGAAGCAGTTAATTTGAGAAAAGGAATTTAAAAGGGAAATAGGAGACAAAGGGAAGGCTAACAGAGAGTTGAATAGGAAGAAAAAAATGCCCTTACAAAAAGCATATTGTTACATTTGTCTGACTCAACTCAGTTATCCAGTCTGAATCCAGATGAACCGAGTCAAAACAGTTGGAGCGGCCAACTGATTCTGGTGATCCGAACAGGGTCTCATACCTGTTTGCCATGTTACCATGGTCAGTTGGAATGCCTGAGCCAGTCGAGAGGCGTGCTAAGTACTGTGCTCCCGATCATCCAAATTAGAGTCTTGAGTGGTGGTCCTTTGGATGCAGGTATGTTTCGTTTTGGGTGCGAATTGCCACAAACCCAATCGGTCCTTTAATGGATTTTAATAGCCAATGTGGCTCGCAATCAAAGACACGCAAATCGCCCTGAGACCAAGTGAATTAATGAAAGTATATTGAACAGGTAAATAGTGGGAATACAAGAAGCAAAACAATTATTTCTCATAAAACTACATATGCGTTTTGGACATGTTTGGCAGGAGACAGGAAGACCCAAGGGTGAAAATGTGGCCCGGCGGTAACAGCTCACGCTGGAAGCACGAGCCAGCAGGATGTGAGAGCAGGTCCAGGGATAGCTTGTGGTGGGGCTTTGATGGAAAGAGGGCATGCTGAAAGCAGGGGACATCTTGTGTCGAGGGGGACCCACAAAAGACCGCCCACAGCTCTCTTCATCAGGTCCCGGAGCATCTCTCCCCACGATTTGTAACCCGCCTCCCCCTTTATTGTCTCAGCCCCTCTCTTAGTCCTGTGATGCCACTAGCCCCACCCCACACGGCTGTCGTTGGCCCGCGAGCCCAGTTCGTGCGCTGGGAATCCTGCTTTTACCTCTCATCTTGATCGATGGTGCTGATAATGCAAAGGTTGGCACGAGTTTGGTGGTGGTGGTGGTGGCAGCTTTTCCCACCTAAACTCGTGCTGATGGCCTGAGTAATCATTATAAAGGCATATATGAAACAGATTACAGAGGGATAAAACATTACAAAGGTTTCAAGGGAAAGCAGTTTCATATATATATATATATATATATATATATATATATATATATATATATATATATATATATATATATATATATATATATTTGGTATACATTGTCGAGGCTTGTATGAGAGCTAATAAGATGTTTTAGATACACACACATGTTGGGCAGGAACGCAGCAGCTTTCTTTACAAATGACGATGGATAATCCTATATCACAATTAAATTACCTCATGCTTACACTATTACATGCACTTAGGGAAATAACTATCGCTATACGATGCAGAGTTACCCCCCCCCCCCCCGAGAAGGCATTCTTACAGCAATGTCATGAAATCTGGTGAGATTCTCATTCCATTTTTTGTCAGAACTCATAGGAAATCATTGGAAGTTTTTGTTGGGGAGGGAGAGGTGGGAATGAGATACACTTATGAGGTTTTTGGCCTTACAACGAAGGGAATAGCAGGGAATAACGAATATTCTGCAATGTTTGCACATGTAATATGATCGGACATGTTTTTGTGGAGCCACAACAAATGCCTCGTGGACACATTTAATGAAAAAATTAAACATACTTTGTAAAAAAAACAACAAACCCGGCAGAAAACACTCATTAAATCGATGAATAACAGATAATAATAAAATGAAACAGAACAAAAAGTTCTTGAAAACCAACCAAGGGGATAATTATGTGGAAAGATTTTTTTTTAAAAAAACAGCTGTTTACATTATGTAATAGAAGATGTGTGTGGCTATGAGAGAACTATTAGCTTTTTTTTTAACGAGGTAAGATTTAAAAACAAATATGATGGAAATATATATATATATATATATATATATATATATATATATATATATATATATATGTATGTATATATATATATATATATATATATATATATATATATATATATATATATATATATATATATATATATATATATATATAGCAAAGTTTAAATGAAAAGCAGGGCTGGGATAGTTTTGTCTTCTTCTTTAGTGGCTCCAATTATTGCAATCTTATGGGATTGGCCTGGAGGAATGTTTGTGGCCCAAGTATTTTTTTCAACCAGCTGCCGAACGTTACACTGGCAGGAACTGTGAATTTAGAAAGGGTGTTGGCAATCACTCGCCTACTTTTGACGAAAGACACCATATGGGAACTTTTACATCCACCAACTCCCCCACTGCTGCAGACGGGTTCTCCGGCTTCGCATCCATCAGATGCGTGGCATGCACATGCACATCAAGGTGGCATTTAATATCTGGGTCAAGATTCGAAACCAAGTTACACAGCTCAGAACGTGAGTGTGCATATCTTAAAGCTCAGAGTTGGAACAGTTGATCAAAAGGAATTGCGAGAGATATTGCAGGCAACTTACTGTAGCACAGCAAGGATACCACATTATAAGATTAGACAGACGTAGACAGTTAGGAGTGCATGTGCTGGGTTTTGTGTTGCATCTTCCCCTTGTTTTTGCCTGGTGTTGGCTTAATGGATAGGGTGATGAGATTTGGGATTGGAAGGTCCTGAGTTCAAATCTTGCTCTGCCATTAATTTAATACCAAGTGGGGTTGACTCAGCCTGTCATAAATCCTGCTTTGACATTGAATTATTAAATTAACACCAAGTGGGTTGAATCAGCCTGTCATCCGACCAAGGTCAGCAAAATGAGTACCAGCTTGTTTTGATGACTGAGCCGTTCAAGAATCCTGTGGCGGAGTGGTGACCCTTCCAGGATTGTGCCCCATAGCCCAGGAGACTGCTTAAGTAGCACCAACACTGCACAGAGTGTGGTCCCAATGGATTTGGATTTGAATTCCCCTTGTTTGCCATCATCCACTTAAAATCCCAACCTCCCTCTGCTTTTTACCCTTGCCGAAGAGGTCCGTTTGTTACTTGGCGAAAAAAAAATTGAAAATTTATTTTCGCCAAATATGTTGGTCTGCAGAATTCCTCTGTCTGTTTGTCTGTTTTTCACACGATTTTTGGTCACAGTTTTCAAGCAATCGTTTTGAAAAAAAATTAGTGTGCAGGGGACCAGCCTAGGATGGCAATGCTAAATTTTGGTGACAATCCCAATCCAGATCTGGATACGAGAATTATTTCATCTTTAACTGATTCTTCAACATTGAGAGATGGGGCCAAAAACTGTGTATAGCATGTTATCTCTAAAAGTTGTGCATGACTTGTGACAAAACGAGGTGGAAGAGTTGGTTCGGTGACAAGAACAAGCCGATTCGATTTTGGTTCAGGTCCGGAATCAGATCTGACCAATCAGTGGCATACAAAATGTAAACTGTTCAACCTGGCGGAGGTACATTCTTTACGGAATACCGTTCCGTTTCACCAAGTTGCCACTCTTTGAGTGATTTTTCATTTGTTTGTTTGTCTGCACAGAACTTTAGTGTTTTTCTCTGCAACCGCTTGTTAGATTGAGAATAAATTTTAACCATTGGGGAAATTTTAACCAAAGGAAATTTAACTACTCATGTCGAATGTTTTATTGATCGTTATTACGTCATAGGTCACGTGATGTGGCAGCCATGTTGGAAAAACGGGAAAAATTTGGACCTCTGTATCTCTGAAACCACAAGAAGGAAAAAAGTTGAAACTTGGCACATGGCAAGGACTCTTCATGGGGAATGAGTGCAATTTTAATGACGGCACAGGTGCCTTTGTTACGACGGCATAGTTGCTTATGGAGACCAATACATCCGATCGGTATGAAAATTTTGAGGGTCTTCTTGGGATAGAATGGTCCACAAAAATTTTTTTGGATGACGTCATCGGGCACGTGATTCAGCAGCCATTTTTTTTTTTTTTTTTGGAAACCTTAAAAAATCTTCTCAGAAATGGCTGAACAGATCGAGGCGAAACTTTACACATGAAAAACCTCAAAACAAAAGGTTCACACATATGACGTCACAGGTCACATGATTTGGAAGCCATATTATTATTTACCTAAAAACATAAAAAAAATCTTCTTCTCCAGAATGACTGGACAGATTGAGGGGAAACTTCACACAAATGTTCCCCAAGGCATGCATGTCCAAGGTTGTTAAGGAATAATCGATAAGTCACATGGTTTGGCAGCCATATTGCAATGAAGAAAAATATTAAATAATGTTTTCTCTGGAACTGCTTAATCAATTGATGTGACACTTCAAAATTGTGATGTAGTGGGGATGGGGAATGTATATTTTAAACTTCAACTTGATCGGACACATGGTCTGGCAGCCATAATTATTTAAATTTTTGACCTGCTTCTTTGGCGGGGGGGGGGGGATTTATTTATTGACTTTTTAATAAGGCTCACTTGTTTGTGTCTGGAAGGGTTTGAGGGTGGAGGAGTAGCAGCTGAAATGTGAATCCTATCCAGGTTCTTCCTGATGACTTAATCTTTTCTTTTTGCTTGTTTGGGTTCCTTCTGACTTCTCCAATGGAGGACTGTAGTTATTTAGTCTTCCATTTGATCTGAATTGAATATATTTTAATCCCATTCGAAATTCAATTGAATAATGAATAATGAATAATAATAATAATAATAATAATAATAATAATAATAATAAAAAACGTCATGGGTCAGGGTCAGGTGGTTGAATTCAACCAAAGCTTGGTTGAATCAAAGCGGGATGTCTTGGTACCCTGTCATCACTGCCAGCAGTTATAAAGTGGCAGTTCCAATTATGTCTCTTATTAATTACATAACACATCAGTACACAAATGCCATACAAAATACACCACACAAAACTACACAAACACCACACAAAAGTTCTGGTGAGGGTATGCAATCTCTGATTGCTCTTTCTAGTTCTCCTCTGTAAGCTGGTGCACTTGCATCGCACCTCACGTTTATAGAGTCTGTGGAGACAATGGCTCTGAAAATCATTAGCATCAATCTTAAGAGGCTGTTGTGTGGCATGCTTTCTCACTGCATGCATACTGGTTGGTGGCCTTTTGATATTTGACGATTTCAATATTGGAAAATACAACAGGACTTTCCTCTTTCTAATCAGCCTGATCAATGACGAATAATCAGTTTTGATTCAGTCCTGGTCAATCAACTCTCGACATAGTGCTGCTCTTCTATCAGCAATGGTTGTAGGCCATAAATCTCAAACAAAAGGTCAGAACCATTTCCTTGGAGATATCTCAAACATTCAACACGGTTTGGCGTCCAGCTCTGTTTGCCAAACTTACTGCCTGTGGCATACAAGGCCGCCTTCATACCTTGATTTCTGACTTCCTTCACATGCACAGTCAATGTGTCGCTGTGTCAATGGGAATCTCTCCGCTTCTCTTCCAGTGATTCCTTTTGGGCTCATTCTTGTTCCTCATCTACATGAACGACCTTTATGATGCTCCAGAAAACCCTCCATTACTTTTTGCAGATAACTCTATGTTGTGTCATTCAGTAGCCCCATCCCCCTGAAAGGAAGACAACAGCTGCCTTGCTCTCTGCTGATGTGGAAATGATTAGATGATGGTTTGATAAATGTAACATTTCTTTCAATCCTGTCCAATTTCACAGTATCACCTTGTCACTCAGGAAAGATCGTTCAACCAACTACCCCTCCTTATCAACCTTTCAAAGCCCAGGCTACCTGCTCACCTGCATTCCTTTGTCCCTCTCTTTTCCTGTGTATGGAATTATCATCATGTGTCTGTCCAATCATGTTTCTCCCCACTCCTTCAAGGTGACAGCTCACCGCAATCTCATGTCATCTCACATTTCCATTCATGGTCATTTTCATTTTCCACTAACCTGCCATATTTTGACTTTTCTTTGAGGTAATGTTTCTGTGTGTTCCTTCTCGATGTGTGCACCTTCCCGATATTAATCGACTGTCTGTTTGTTTCTGTGCCAGTTGAAACCCCTATGACCTGCCATTCTGCTCTTCCATGAGCTTCGACTTTCTGATTTAAAAAAAAAAAACATATATTACAGAGATCACAATCAACCATCGGCAAAGAGATGTTATAGCAGCCAGAGATGTATGTTTTATAATGTTGGAACTTGGGATTCAACATCCGGTTTGACTTCCGGTTCCGGATTTTGAGGAAACGGCTGCTTCTCTCAAGGGTCTCTGCCGACTTTCTCAAAGTTTAGTTTCCTGGTGTTATATGTCACGTTTTAACTGTTTATATTATTACGTACATATTTACTGTGTGTTTCGAATTCAGTTTTGTTTCAAAAATCGTGCTCTTTTGTGATTTTTTGTCGACCTTGTCTTATCGGGTTTCCTTGAGGCCTACCCATCTTGAGGCCTACCCATCAAGGTAGGCCTTGAGGCCTACCCGTCTTTTCCGGTGAGGTGTACGATCGTTTTTATTTGTGTTCTCACTTTTTTGCCTGACTTCCTTTATGTGCACAGTCAATGTGTCGCTGTATGAATGGAACCCTCTCCGCTTCTCTCCCAGTGATTCCTTTTAGGCTCAGTCTTGTTCCTCATCTACATAAGCAACCTTTATGATGCTCCAGAAAACCCTCCATTACTTTTTGCAGATAACACCACATTGTGTCATACAGTACCCCCAATTGGCCCATTGGCCTCCTCCACTCACGAGGCTCCCTCACTGAGATAATCTGGTGAGCAGGGTCAGCATCAGGAAAACGAGCCACATGTCCACACAGCTGCAGCTGATGCTCTTGGACTATGCAGGTAACAAATCTCATTTGAATCTCTCTCAGAAACTGCTCGTTAGACACAAAGTCTGACCAGTGAGAGAAAAGGATTCACCGAAGAGACCTGGTACCAAAGGAATTAAGTCTCCATCTCAGATCCTTGGTCAGAGTCAAAGTCTCACATCAGTAGAACAAGAATGGAAGCACCAAGGACCTGAAGACTCGGACTTTCATCCTCTTGCACAGGTACGGACAGCACCTCAACTTAAGATCCAGTGAATCCATGGCTCCCCAGGCCCAACCCAGATGTCTATTGACCTCTGGCTCACAGGCAGCAGACACATGAATATCACTGCCAAGGTAAGTGAATCTCTCCGTGACTTCAACATCCTCAACATAAACAGGTACAAACAAGATAGCAACATCGAAGATGTCATTGAAAGCCTGGATCTTAGTTTTGACACAGGAAACCCGTAATCCCAACTGCTCCGACTCTTGATTCAGCAACTCGAGGGCCCCCAAAAGTTTATCTAAAGTCTCTGCAAAGATGACTGCATCATCTGCGAAATCAAGGTCAGAGATCTTGACATTCCCAAATGATGCACCTCAGCTTGATCTCTCTGGCATCCTCCCCAGAATCCAGTCCATACAAGTGCTGAAAAGTGTGGGGGCCAACACACACCCCTGACTAACTGCAGTAAGAACTGGAAATAAGTTGGAGATAGTACCACCACATCTCACAGCACTCTCAGTACCAGAGTAGAGTTCAGACATCAGATTTATCAGCTTTGGAGGCACCCCACGAATACCAAGAATCCTCCAGAGGGCATACCAATTCACTGACTCGAACGCTTTGCAAAGATCAACATAGGTTGCAAGCAGCCCCTGTCAAAACTCTTGTCTGCGTTTGGTGAGGACACGAAGAGCAAGGATGCGGTCAATCATTGACCTCTTTGGTGTAAAGCCTGACTGCTCTGGATGCTGGTGCTCAAGCCGATGGTGGCGAACCCTCTCAACAATTTCTCTGAGCAAAGGCCTTGCCCGGCACGGAAAGCAACACCACCTCTCGTTCGTTGTTGCAGTCCTGGCGATCACCCTTCTCTTTCGAGAGACGAACAACACGGCCTCTCTTCCAGTCATATGGGATAATACCTGTTTTCCAGGCAGAGCTAGAACTGCATGCAATAACATGAGTACAACATTTCCGCCAGTCTTGAGAAGTTTAGCATGGATGCCACAGATCCCAGGAGCTTTACCCCCTTTCAGCAGGTTCACTGCAGCTTGTGTTTCCACAAAGGAAGGTGGATCACAGTTGATTGGAGGGTCAGAAATGGGGATAGTAACACCCCTGACATCCAACTCAGAGGCTGATGGATCAGCCTGGTACAGCCATTCACAGAAGCTGGCTCAGTGGGCCTTCACTTAGCATTTCTTTGTTAAGAGCCCATCACCCTCCGCTCTTACTGCAGTACACCGAGGGATGGGCTTGGATGAACGCAATGCGCGAATTCCCCTGTAAGCAGGATGAGAATCAATTGACCACAGATGATGCTCTACCCCCTCACGGATTCCTCACACATAGGCCTCCTTGTCCATCCTCAGCGCACATTCAGTTTTACACCTCAAATCCCTGAACAACTCAGCTCTGCCATTCAGCCTGGCCCTGCGACTCTGGTTCCTGGTATCCAGTGTCTCTTGAGAGACAAAATTCTTCTTCACCCGACGGTGAGTTTCAAGACATCCACCGGCAACATCAAGGATGGTGGGCTTGAAGGCACTCCACAACTCTTCAGGATTCCCAAAAGTAGACCCCCCAAATCCCCACTCAGCCTCGTCACAAACTCCTCAGCTACTCCCTCATCCTTGAACTTGCCAACATCCAGCCTAGGCTGGGATGGTACCATTCTCCCAGATTTAAACTGCAACTTCAGAGTTACAACAAGCCTGTGGTCAGTATTTAGGAATTGAGCACTCTGGTAGATCCTGCAGTTCTGGATCATCCTCCAGCGACCATCAACGAAGACATGGTCAATCTCCTTTGCCACACCGCCAGCATTGGAATACCAAGTCCAGCGATGAGCTGGTGGGTGCTGAAACCATGAACCGGCCACCCTAAGTCCATGACTTCTTGCAAAGTCAAGGAACTTAGTACTATTCTGGTTCATAGTTCCTGACCCATGGGGACCAACACATGTCTCATAACCATCCCTATCAGGTCCAGTCAATGCATTGAAATCCCCCAAGATGAGAAGTGTATCTCGTCTGGGGCACTGACCAACCACAGACTTGTGCGTGGCGTAGAATGCATCCTTCACGGTGAGATCACTCGCCTCAGTCGGAGCATAGACAGAGACCAGGGAAATGACACCTAAGGAGTGATGTATCCTTAATCTCATAATATGCTCGTTGACTGGTGTTACCTCAATTATCATTGGGGTCAGCTTATTGGACACAGCTACAGTAACTCCTTGAGTATGGTAACCATCAGAGCGACCAGACCAATAGTAGGTGTAACCACCCACCATTATCTCGCCGCAATCCAATCTCCGAACCTCGGAGAGAGCTGCAATCCCGATGTCCAAACGCTTGAGCTCAGATGATAACAGAGACAGGTGATCATCCTCCCTTAGGGATAGGACATTCCAGGCACCCACCCGAAGGGACCGCCTCAGGTTAACCCAAGGAGACTGCCATCTGGTGGACGACACCTCAGCACCACTCCGACACACTCTCCCACAATCTGACCCAGGAATGTTACCCCGTGGTTTCCCTCCTATCATCAAAAATTGGGGGTCCCGAAGGCTTTGCTCCAATGCCGTCATCTGGTGAGCTGCCCTGCGAAGGGAAGCTGCACAGGAGGTACTCCCAAGGAGTGGGTTTTCAGGGTTTTTTTTGCGTTTTTGTGTTTTGTGGAATGAAGGGTTTTACGGTGGCTGGAGTGCAAATCCTGGCACCAACCTCCAAATAAAAAGTAACCCAACTGCAGGAGGACGTCCGCAGACACAGTTGGGCAGTAGATATGGATGGCCGTTGGCTCACAAGGAGCTCCTCTGCCCTATGACAGGTTTTGTTCGCATGGTACCCGCAGTACAGGTTTACATGATACCTGTAGCAAGCCACAGATCTAATCCGGCCTGACCTGACAAAAAACTCGATCATCTCATAAATATCCTCACCTCTTCCACAATGAGCTTCAGTGGTTCACATACACTTTGTACTGTGGCCTGTATATACATTCAAGGACTCTCTTAAAAGACTCTCTGCCTCACTTCCAATTCACACATTCCACTCTGTACTTTCACTTCAATGACTTTATATTTATCCCTGTTTGGCTCCCTATTATTGTTATTTCTGAGTCTCTCTCTCTCTCTCTCTCTCTCTCTCTCTCTCTCTCTCTCTCTCTCTCTCTCTCTCTCTCTCTCTCTCTCTCTCTCTCTCTCTCTCTCTCTCTCTCTCTCTCTCTCTCTCTCTCTCTCTCTCTCTCTCTCTCTCTCTCTCTCTCTCTCTCTCTCTCTCTCTCTCTCTCTCTCTCTCTCTCTCTCTCTCTCTCTCTCTCTCTCTCTCTCTCTCTCTCTCTCTCTCTCTCTCTCTCTCTCTCTCTCTCTCTCTCTCTCTCTCTCTCTCTCTCTCTCTCTCTCTCTCTCTCTCTCTCTCTCTCTCTCTCTCTCTCTCTCTCTCTCTCTCTCTCTCTCTCTCTCTCTCTCTCTCTCTCTCTCTCTCTCTCTCTCTCTCTCTCTCTCTCTCTCTCTCTCTCTCTCTCTCTCTCTCTCTCTCTCTCTCTCTCTCTCTCTCTCTCTCTCTCTCTCTCTCTCTCTCTCTCTCTCTCTCTCTCTCTCTCTCTCCCTCTCTCTCTCTCTCTCTCTCTCTCTCCACCTTCCACTCCATCAATCCTGCATTCCTAATACCCCCCAACAGTTATTCAGTCCATCTCTTTCACAGAAACTCTGCCACCCCTTGTTCCATCAACCATCATAAGCTATTTTATTGTTCGTCTACATAACCTACTCGCTTTAATGTGGACCTTTTAACCGCACCATCGCTCTTAAGGTCCTTTCAGAAACCACCACACTGCAACTGGAGATAGTACACAAAACGATGGAATGCACACATTACAGCTTCATTATCTGCTCTCGGCTTGGAAGCCATTTTGCACACTCACAAATTTCCTGTAACGGCCTCGTTGGGAGCAGCTATTTGCCAAATCTGTCCTGACAGGGGTTATCGCCCTTTTAAGATTCCCAGGATGTAATTGCTGATTTTTTTCATCCCTCCTGATAATGGTACTGCAAACAACAAGCCCTTCTGCAGTCCTAATAAATGCTAATGAGGTTTCAGATACGCAGCTGTGCTGGTAAATTCTATAATATGCCAATGATTATTTTGACAGAATTTGCACTATGTGAATTTTTACCCTACATCAAGAGACCTCTTAAATTGTGGCTTTAAAAAAAAAAAAAAAAAAAACAGCCTTGAGTGTTTATTTTCAGATACCTGGTTGGGATCCATGTGGGTGTTACACATGTAAAAGGATGGGGATGAGTGTACATTGAGATATCGACTGGAGAAAAGGAAGAGAAAATAGTAGGGGTTAGGGGATTGGAGACGAAAGTATGAGAGAGGTTTGGGAGGAGGTGCAAATAAGGAAAGGGGATGTAAAAGACATGTGGAGTATACAGCGAGAGGGGTTGGAGAGGTGAGGGTTGTGAGGTGAGGGGTGTGGGTTGAATTAACACTATTTTTGAGTTCATTATATGTATATAACCACATTTATGCAGCATAAGTGATGGTTAACTTTAGAATCAAGAGAATTCAAGAATACTTTCGATCAACTTCATGGTTCTCTGAGTAGAGTATCTGAGCCACACTGTGTCCACAGATTGAAGGTGATCGAGCAGCTTTCTGAAAGAATGATACTCAACCCTGAGACTGATGAAATTTCAATGATCATAAATTGCTAACTACGTGGCATGAACAGACAGCCAGCAGGAGATTGTTGGTTGTGGGAGGTTGTACAGATAGCAAGTAATTAAAAACGTTTTGTTTTTATATAAAAGGATGTCGGCATAGTTTGCCAAAAAGTATGAAAAGAAGGTAAGGATGGTCACAAGCATTTATCAGGTGAAACCATCCCGATATCTCTTTGAATAATGGTTGTGCCTTCAAATGACACAATACATCTCTCTCGATTTGGATTCACAATCACCACCAACAATAGCTGAATCGTGTGTGTGGGTGTGTGTGTGTGTGTGTGTGTGTGTGTGTGTGTGTGTGTGTGTGTGTGTGTGTGTGTGTGTGTGTGTGTGTGTGTGTGTGTGTGTGTTAACTGTTTCATATTTCACTGGTTAAATTCATACATGTAAACAATTAACATACACTGTATCTAAAAATGGATGCAGGGATGGACACGAAACAACCATTAATCAAAGAAAGATGTAGGGATGGTTTCACATGATCATTTATTGTGACCTTCCCGACCTTGTTTACATACTTTTGGCAAACCATCCCTACATCCTTTTATGTTAAAAAAAATGTTTAAAAAAAAAATTCTTATTCCTGTACTTAGAAAGAAATGTATTTACATGCTGGAAATTTTATTTAACTCTCGTGCTATCATGTAATGGGCAGCAAAAATATTCCACCGTTAACCACACCTATATAGTTGTGATTGGCCCTTAGCCAATTGTGTTACCACAGAGCCACCCCCACCAGGCTTATTGACAGGCATGGTTCTGCCCAACCTTCTTTGGCCTTCATTGCCCGACGTGGAGTAATGCAACTATATGCTAACTTTGTGGAATCCTTTATGTTAAAGTTATGAAAATTTCAAGTTGTCATGGACCTTCCCACTATAAAATGCAGTAGATTCATGTTTAAACCAAGCACTGAGTTTAAATCGATTTTGATTTATGCTGTCTGAAAAAAGGGAAGAAGAATAAGAAGAGGAAGAATAATTACAAAAGGGATTTTTGAGGTCTGGCAGTTTTATAGCTCAGCGATGCTGTCTGAGGGTTTCATGAATTTTACCTAATGTGAGATCCTCCACAGATGACTGGGAGGTACTTTGTAGTTTATAAATTTGTCTCTTTGTTGATATTTTTGGAGTATTTGTGTTGTATTAAACCTTTGGTGGTGTCCATGCCAACCCCACATCGCAAGTCTATTGACTTCTTGATACATTGAGAACATATTAGGTGTGACATCAGCATACATTTTCATGGAAGACAAGCATATTAGAAGACAAACAATGGGAAAATTTAGAGTATTTGTGATTTAAACATCAAATTCTTGCATCACAACTTATGTACTCAGATGGGAATATCAAACTGGCAGCAGTTGTTAGTTTGACCCTCATAGTCAAACCTCATAGTTGTCCGTTGAACCGAACCTTAACTCAATAAATTTAATAATAATGTTAGGTCGTACACACACACACACACACACACACACACACACACACACACACACACACACACACACACACACACACACACACACACACACACACACCCTTCCACAGAATATATTGTTGTGGAAATGGCTCCTAAGGGTTAACACTATTTATAGTTCATTTAGTTGCTTCATATATGTCTCAGCATAAGTGTGAAGTAATTAATTGTGATATTAGATATGCGTCACATAATAGATAGGCGACCTCTCCCCCACGTAATGCCTGTGTCTAAAAATCCCAACCCTTTTGATCCTATTTTGGATGTCCTTCCCTCTGCAATCTGTCTTGTATGCCCTTTTTGAGGTTTTGCTAGGCCTTGATGAGCTAGCTAGGTGGGAAAACTGTATCGGTGCCTTTAAACCCAGACCGAGCCATTGGCAGTGACGGGATGGAGGGTCACGCAGAGTCACCCCTCCCAGAAGACAAAACCCACATCCAATGGTAAGAGAGATGGGAGGGGCTTAGCACACTATCAATGTCGCGTTTATCCCGAGGGTACAAAAGAGCGGAACAAGAACAGAAGAAGAGATCCCGTGAATCGGCAAGGGAGAAGCCACACGCCTCTGCCGCTCTGTCCCTGGGTAACGCGATGCCCCCATTGGTTCCAGAGCCACGTTCTCCTCTCCTCTCCTCAGGTCAAACAGGGAACCCAGCGCTGGTACGACTGACTCCATTGAAATTATCCTGCCAAACTCTGCCTGGTTTGTTCCAGCCATCTCTTCTGTCTTTTGGATCCTCTGTTAGGATTTTCTATCTCTCATGGTGTGCCAGTCGAGCCCGAAGGCAGAGCTTATTTTAAATGATCTCCAAGTCGTCATTGACATTATGGACGCGTATTGGTAAAGGTTAAGCTAGGGTTTTGATTGCTTCTTGTGTTTCCTGCTTGTGTTCATTGTTACAACGAGAAACACCCACTCCTTTCTGGAGCAGCCTGGGTGCAAAGGTTGGGGGGATAGTGGGGAAGGAGGGGCACATATATTTTGTGCCGTGGCTAATAATCTCCCCTGTCTCCAGCAGGGGTCAGTGAACCACCTGCACTGTGGCACATGCACAGGTTCCCATCGTGTGCTGCTTTTTTGACTACTGGTTGCATCATTGTTTAGACATGTGGGTATGCCGCTGATGCAGTGCCCCTATTACTGGTATACTGGTGCTCATTTAGCAAACCTCAGAAGGATGACAGGCTGAGTCAACTCCCTGGTGTTAATTCAGTGGCCAACGGGGCTCAAACTCAGGAAACAAGGATTCCAAGCCACCACCCTAACCGCAAAGCCAACACCAGTCTACATGTACAGGTGAAATTTACAAGTCTCTCCCCATTCCTCTCGCAAGGGGAGGGGATTTTTTTTATGGCCATGACCTTTTTTTTGTATACTTTGTCGAGGCTTGTATGAGAGCTAACACACAACGCACAGCAAGGGGGGCATGATGCAAGAGAGTCGGGAGTGGGAAGGACAAAACAGTGGGGAACAGAGACATTAGGAGGGATCTGTGGAAGGGAGAGGGATGGGGTGGGGAACATGGGGAATACAAGATGGACATTACAGGGACTTTTAGAAGGAAAGCAGGGAATTTGAAGGAGGTGGGCTTAGGTGGATTATCGGGGGTTTGAAAAAATCGAGGATTTGGATGGGGGATGATAAGAGGTGGTAGTGAACAACTGTTTTGAAGGCCTGGAGGGAAGAATGGGATTGAATAGAGTGAGGGAGTTTATTCCAAAGGCAGGGAAAAAGAGGAATGAAAGAGGGAAGGTGAAAAGTGATTTGTGATTTTGGTAGTTTTACCAGAAGGGGGTTGTTGGTGGACCTTGAGTGCCTTGCAGAAATGTGGTGGGGACAAATCGCAGAGAGAGAGAGCAGGGGGGTGGGGCAAGGCTGAAGAGGAGACGTTAGAAGACAGAAAGAGCACTGACCACCCTGCGGTGAGAGAGTGAGAAGCCCAAAAACTCAGCCTCATCGCGGGAGATGCCAATGATCCGAAATGCCTTGGTATCCACAGCGTGAAGCTGAGAAAGGTGGGGAGGTAGGAGCACCAGCCCAGAGGGGAGAGCAATACTCAATCAGGATGTGGACGAAAGCTTTGTAAGTGGTCAGCATCTCAGGTGGGCCGAGGAAGGACTTTGTATGACAGAGGATTCCCAGTCGGCGACTGGCTTTGGAGGCGAGGTTTGAAATGTGGCTTTCCCAGGAAAGGTCATAGCAGTTAGTGAGACACAGAAGCTTGAAAGAAAGGACTTCTTTCAGTGGATTGTTGAGAAAGATTGTTCCAGGGCATTGTTTTTTTCTAAACGGTCCTTTCGGAGAGACATAGTGAGGGTGTGAGATTTGTCCGGATTGAAAGACATGTTTCACGTGTTGGACCAGTTTTTGATTTTACCCAGATCTGCAGTGAGCGAAGAAGCTGCTGCTTGCCGGTCTGAGGGATGACATCTGGTACGGCAGAGGGTGGAGACATCAGCAAAGAGATAAAGAGGATTTTCCAGAGAGTCGGAGAGATCATTGATGAAAACCAGAAAAAGAACAGGGCCCAGAACGTTACCTTGAGAAACTGCAGCCTGTTCAGGAAGAGCGGATTAAAGAACTCCATTTAGGGCGACATGTTGACTGTGACAGGAGAGGAAGTCTGTGAGCCATGAGTGGAGATGGCCTAGGATACCAAAGGAAGAGAGTTTGGTGAGCAGTGTGGGGTACCAGATCATATCAAAAGCCTGCGATATGTCTAGGGATATGGCTCTGATTTCATGTCCGGCATTGAGGACCTCCATCCATTGTTGGGAGAGCAGAAGCAGCATATCCAGGGTAGACTGACCTGGTGTGAAACCAAATTGAAGATCGGAAATCAAGCCATTGGAGAAGAGAAGGATTTAATGTCTGAAGCGATGATGGATTCCATAACCTTGCTGATGATTGGCAGAAGGGTGATTGGTCTGTAGTTGCAGGGATCTGTTTTTGCACCTTTGTTATGCAGGGCAGTAATGTTTGCTGATTTCCAAGCAGATGGCAGATGACCTTGAGCAAATGAGAGGGTGAATAGAACAGGGAGAGGGTGAGCAAGAGCAGCAGAGCAGGTTTTTAGGACACATGGGCTGATGCCGTCTGGACCGGTTGCAGAATCTGAGTCAAGGTTTGACAGCAAGTTCTCCACCTTGTCAGGAGAAAAGGACACACAGTCCAGGGACAGTTGGATGCGACTGGGTAAGGTTGTTCGAGAAAGTGATGGGTTTTGGACACACAATTTAGCTACAAACACCGAGTTTAGGCAATCAGCCTTTTCATGTGCGGTATCAGCAGTGCAGCCATTTGAGGTGAGGGAGGGGATGGAGGGGGAACATACACCAGAAACAGATTTGATTAGACACCACCAGGATTTTGAGGAGGGAGAGAGGTTTGAGAGTTCAGACTTGAGCTGAGAAAGATGTTGTTTTCTGGCTCTCCTGAGGGTAGATACACACTTGTTCTGAGCTTTATGGAAGGAAATGAGATTACCCACAGTTGGGTTTGCTTTCCATGAGCAAAGGCAAGTTGTTTCAGGACAACTTCACCACAAGCTTCAGTAAACCAAGGGCGGGAGGAAGGGTAGGACAACTGAACACGAGAGGGGATAAATCTGTGCATAAGGGAGAGCAAGTTTCTTTGAAAGAATTCCCAGGATGAGTTGATGTTGGAGAAAGTAGTGATAGGAGACCAGTCTATAAGTTTGATGGCTGCTTGGAGACCCTGCCAGTCGGCTTGAGTGAAATACCAGACTCGACGGCGGTGAGGTGGTTCTCTGGTAATAGCCAGAGAGATGTCGACTTTGACAAGGATGTCGTCAGAAGAGCCGATTGGAGCGAAGGAAGAGCAGCAGATATTGTCAGGGAAATTTGTCAAAATCAGATCCAGAAGAGATGGAGTACTATTGGTTGATATCCGGTTCGGGAAGTTGACCGATTGTGTCAGTCACAATGAGTCGCAGAAAGCATTTGCTGAAGTGCCATGACAGGTGAGAGAGGTACCCACACCTAGCCAACTGGCATGATGACAATTGAAGTCGCCACATATGAGGAAGAGAGAGTTTGGATGAGAAGATAGAAGTTGGTCCATGTTTTCGGAAAGTGAGGTGTAGATGGAGTCATCAGTGTTTGGTGGATGGTACAGTACACATATAAACATGAGGTGGGAGTGGAGGGGAAACCGTAGCCAGAGGTATTCCTGGGGGTGTGGGTGAGTGAGGGCAGTGCATGGAGAGTGAGGAATAGAGTCTTTGATGAAGAGAGCAACTCCTCCACCGGGACGAGGCTCAGGTCTGTCATACCGGAGGAAGGAGTAACCAGGGAGAGATACTTGGGAGTCAGACATGTCTTGGGGGAGGAAAGTTTCTGTTCGGCAGATTATGTCTGGTTTGTCAGTGGCAACCTGTATGGAAAGATCTGAAAGGTTTGAGCGAAGGCCCCGGATATTTGAGGTCCACACTGTTAATGAAGAGGGAGAGGAGGTGACTTTGGGTGCAAGGGGTGGGAGGGGAGGGGAGGGTAGGACAAGGGATGAGGGGGGGAGGTAAGGAGGGTTGTTGAAAGAGTGTGGGGGAATGCAGAGTAGCTAGGGGAGGGGGCCAGATGAGGAGGAGAAAAGGCTCTGTGGTGCTGGGGGAGAGGGTGGACAAGAGAGGGGGCAGAAGGCGGTTGAGGATTTGAGGAGGTTGAGTGAAGAGATGGAGGTGAGAGGGCAAGGGAAGGAGACAGCTTTGTGGATCAGAGTGGGGTAAACTTTGAGAAGGATTAGTGAGGGGGGTGAATGGTGGGAGAAGGGTGAGTGGGGAGAGTTGAGGGAGAAAGGTGAGGGGGGAGTTTTTGAGAGAGGTGAGAGGGAGGCTTGGAGGGAGAAGAGTGTGATGATTGGTTTGAGAGGGAGCGGTGAGAGGGGTGAGTTGGTACTGAAATTGGAAAAAAAGAATGTTTGATGGAAAGCGAACATTCACAGCAAACTGTTTTTTTTTTTAAGTTTTAGGTCAGAGATGCGATTGAACACATTTATTGATTGATGCAATAAAGGTGAAATCAGAAAATGGAGAGAAGAAACGCTGTAACAGTTGGATTTTTTAGGCAAGGTATGAAGAAAAGGTCGAATTGAGAGCGGTCTGTTTAAATAGTAGAAGAGTAGTGCATTATGATACAGTAAAGAGTACCACACGTGTGAAAGAGGAAGATGAAGCATTATAAGAGATCGTTTTTATTATTGTTATTATTGTTTGAGAGAGTTTTCATCAGATTGTCATGGAAGTGTTGTAGAAAAAAAATCGTGAGGTGAATGGTGAAATTGGATCGGTAAACGCAGGGGGTGTAAACAGATCACGTGGTTACGGGAGAAGCACTTGGATATGGGAGGTGTATCGTCAAAAGTGAAATTATTTATTTTAAATAAGGATTGCGTAACATTCGGAAAAGGGAAGATTGAAGTAAAATCATGGAAGTGTGTGGTGAATTTGGAACGGTAAACGCAGTGTGAAGCTGCTGGGTCGATGAAAAGTACCAGGAAGAGTAGAGAGAGACACGTGGTGACAGGAGGTGGAGAGATCGAAAGGATACAAGGAAGATTATTATTTTTTGATGTATTTTTGAAGAACAGGTAAGATTCGGGAATGGAAGGTTGTAGGAAGAAATCGTGAAGCTAATGGCGAGAGAGGGTCAGCTCAGTAGAATAAAGATGGTGTGCCGGCAAGAAGAAGAAGAAGCAGAGGAAGAAGCGGAAGAAGAAGAATAAGGATCGAGACTCGTGAGTGTGCAAGGAGAAAGGTAGGTTTTTATAATATATATTTTTATTTAAGACAAGAAATAGAGTGTTTAGTTGGGAGGGATGGGTGATGTTGGGAAAGCGGGGAAGATAGAAATTGAAGGTAATGGGGAGAAAATACAAATAAACATGATCGTACACCGAGGGGAGGGATGGGTAGGCCTCAAGCACCCGGTAAGACAAGGTCGACAAAAACTCACAAAATAGCACGGTTTTTGAAACAAAACCGAACTAGGAACACACAGTAACATGTAGGTGAGAAAATAAACAGCTAAAATGGGACAGATAACGACCGGAAACTTAACTTTGAGATTGTCAGCAGAGAGCCCTGAAGGAGACCTGCCGACACTCCAAACCCAGAACCGGAAGTGACCTGATCTTGAGTCCTGCCAACAAGTATGCAATTTATTTTATTACTCTCCAAAAGGAACACGAACCACACGGATAAATGCTGTTTATTACCCTGCACTGGCGAAGTGAAAAGCAGGGTTAAGCGATTGGTAGCGTACGTACGCATGGCATACGCCATACGTACATTTGGCGTATGTCGTGTCTGCAGTTTTTTGAAGCATGTACATCAAAAACCATTCAGCGGAGGAAATTGAAGCTTTACCACATGTTACATGACCATGTGAGATAGCAGTGAACTTTTGAGGTCAACATAGGCCAAAGGTCAACATTGGATAATTTTCTAAAATCCACAATTTTCATCTGATTGACGAAATTTGAACAGTATTTTCACATCACCTTACTGAATTCAACCACCAATTATTTTTGAGGTCACCATTGGCCAAAAGGTCAACATTGGCCGTAATTTCTGAATTGCCAATTTTCATCTAATTGACGTGAAATTTGAACAGAATTTTTAGATCACGTCATTGAATTCAACCACCAATTATTTTTGAGGTCAACATAAGCCAAAAGGTCAACATAGGCCAAATTTCTGAAATCCTCAATTTTCATCCGATTGACTTGAAATTTGAACAGGATTTTCATTAAAATGACAATCATGTGTCACGTGGTCTGGCAGCCATACTGGATCGAAGGGAAAATCTTTGAAAATCTTCAGAGGAGAAACCGCTACATCAAACAATGCACAATTTAACGAAATGATCAACTACCCATGGGAAATATGGTTTGATAAAGATGACGTCATCAGTCACGTGGTCTGGGAGCCATATTGGATCAAAGAAAAATAACCCTTAAAAAACAAGAGTTGGCTCACACCAAGTCCTTCTCAAGACTGTACCGGATATGTACGCTTCGAATGCCATCTCGTTTATTATGTCATAAAAGGTGCCGTGAGTGGCTGGACATAGATGAACTTGCTCCATTATGTATAGATTAAACATACCTGGTCTCGGAAGAATTTGGGTTATTGTGGTCCCTCATTTGGTGATTGAGGAAGCCCGTTGAGGGTTGATTTGCTGTGGCTATTAAACACCGCACACCCAGACAGTCACAAGTCTCCGGCTCGCTTGGTCTAATGAGGACGAGACAATGTGGTGCTAATTTTCACAGCACTCAGCCGGATCGGAGACCCCAAGCAGTGCAGTATTGTGATGAGTGGACACATGATCTGGTTCGTGGTTTCGAACAGGTTGACTGTTACAGTCACATTGAGGTGACATGCCAGACTCGTACCAGGCAACTGGCACAACGACTACAATGATATCTGTAAACGTTTTTTTAATTTTTATTATAGCTCCCAAAACAATGCAGGTGGTACTTTGGACAGTAAATACCCACTCTTCCATGAAGACCATGCGTTTCGTGAGACGTAGTCGGTTGAAAAGATAAGGATTTGGCAACAAACCAGAGGTAAATGACCGTACATTGTTCTTTCTTCCTTCATGCAGTCATCACCTGAATAAATATACAGAGATAACTTGAAGCATGAGCCCCATCACGGTGTTGAAAGGAAACACAATTGCAGCGCTCAGCTAATGTCATAAACACAGTGAAGGCTGTTGGAGTCTCAGGAAGGACGTGTTCAGACTCTAAATGTTAGTTTGACTGCACTAGTTGACTTTATAATGTATGTTTATGACCTATCCATGTAATAGAAAATCACAAAGCAGGAATTCTCGAGTCAATACAAACAATACACCGTCTTTCAGAAAGAATGTTCAGCCTGCTGTCTTTTCTGCTTGGAGGAATACATTAATTATGTCACAGAGTATCTTTCGCTGGAGTTGTGCTTTGAGCGAGTTTGGTGGGGGGAGCGGTTGAGTGTGACATATCTGTTTATGTGTGACATATCTTCTTGATGGCACATCACAACGTTGGAAATGTCTTCTAAATTTTCTTTGTGCCTTTGTGCTGACATCGTTGAATAGCTTTGGAAGAAATACTGTTCAACCACAAATGCTGATTGCTTGCATGTCCAAATTGCCACTCCAGAGGGTTAATGTTTTTTTTTTTAATCTCCAGTTTGGCTGATACAAACTGAAAATAAATAAATAAATAATTACCTTCCATTATCATAGAATTCCACCCTGAAATCTGTTCCATCTTTGTGCCACCCCCTGTATAAAACAAAATGACTGCACTGTGATCACAACCTGTGTCACAAAATATTTATTTTTTGGCTGCTCTGTCCACTCAACTCCCTCATCCTTGCTGTTGAACAGCTTAGCTTACATTCTGCAATCTCTCATTAACCTTGTGCCGTGTCTGTCCCATGTTCCCACGTCAATGAATAAGATTAGATAGATTGGACGGTGTCTGTCCCGTGTTCTCCTGTGAATGACTAAGATGAGATAAGATTCATAGTTATTCCAAACGGGATTTACTTTACTAGTACGTGCCCGTACGTGCGTGGCCGTACGTGCAAAAAAAAAAAAACATAAATAAATAAATAAAACTCAAACCGCGTGCCAGAAACAACCAAACAGGCCGTTCCTTCGCTCTCGCGTGCGCGTACGTGCGTGGCTGTACGTGCAAACCAAAAAAAAAAACTTTCAAACCGCGTGCCAGAAACAACAACCACACAGGCCTTTCCTTCACTCTCGCGTGCCCGTATGTTCAACCTCCCTCCCCCCCAAAAATTTTTTTTTCAAACAACCACACAGGCTGTTCCTTCGCTCTCGTAAACGACGACTGGACTGGGGCATTGTGTTTATCTATAAATGTGCATAAGAAATCGAGAAATTATTAGAATACATTAAGTCATCACTATCCAAAAGTAGTGCGTGCCCGTACGGAATGTTCACATGCATTCCACGAATTATCGCTTGCATTGAAGAAACAACTGCTGTGATACTTACACACAGAGTTAATTAAAATCCAAATTAAAATCAAGTTTACCTCCCTGTCTTTGCTTGCTGTGACATTCGCCGCCATTGACCATTGCCACTCCTCCGCCACGGTAACTCAGGTACCGATCCCCATCGTAACTGGCATGGCACGTGACGTCATCGTCGGCCGGCTGCGCAGCAATGTGTCCTTTCATTGGTTGGTAAATAAATGGCCATAACTTGGGAAGCACTTGTCCGATTAATATCAAACCTTCAAAAGGCACATACTCAGGTCCCCAGCAATATACCTCTTCTTCTTCTTTCGGCTGCTCCCGTTAGGGGTCGCCACAGCGGATCATCCGTGTGATCCGCATAGTGATTTGGCACATGTTTTACGCCGGATGCCCTTCCTGGTACAACCCTGGTCGCCTCTTACAACACAGGGATATGGTACACCTATTTTAACCGGGGTATACACCGGCCCAGTATACTGGTACTCATTTCGCCGACCTCGGAAGGATGACAGGCTGAGTCAACCCCTGGTGTATTAATTCAGTGGCCCAACGGGGCTTGAACTCAGGACCTTTTGGATCCCAAGCCGCTGCCCTAACCACTGCGCCAACACCAGGCTTAGGGCCCCAGCAATATACCTGGGAAGTTTCAATTAGATCGGACCAGTGGTTGTCGAGAAACAGCGGTCACACACACACACACACACACACACACACACACACACACACACACACACACACACACACACACACACACACACACACACACACACACACACACACACACACACACACACACATTGCTGGAATTATAGATAGATATCTGGTGCATGTGTGTATGTGTGTATGTATGTGTCCCTCTCTTCCTCTCCCTCTCTTCCTCTCCCTCTCTTCCACCCTCACACCTCTCTCTCTGTTGTAATAAATATTTTGTTCATAAAAACCTGTACGTGGTCATTTGAGGTACGGGACTTAAGCATGAGTGAATTGGCTTTAAAAATCCGGAAATGCATCGATTGGTAAATGCTCATTTAATGCGCTATTAAAAGATTAACTCGACACCTCTTAAGGCCCTGTCACACCTTGACGATTTAGCCAACGTATGCGTGATGTATGCAAAATTGGGCTAAAACGCTGGCACACGTCGAATACGTTATGGGTAAGTTTGTATACGTTAAGAGGACGCTGAAAAACACTGCCATACGTCGTAGTATGCTGGCTTTCATCGTTGTACTTTGCGGCTGTCCTCAAATTTTAGCATGCTTGAAATTTTACGACGTATGCCAGCGTATGACTCACACGTTCCGCTACGCTGGCCATAAGTTGTCGGCACGTTATGCGATCGTTGACACACGTCGACACACGTTACTTGTAAGTTACTCATAAGTCGAAACACGTCGAGGTAATGATTAGCGTACCCGAAACTTATTTATAACCTACGAGTAACGTGTTGTCGGCACGTTACACGATCGTTGCACACACGTCGAAGCACGTTACTTGTAAGTTACTCATAAGTCGAAACACGTCGAGGTAATGCTTAGCGTACCCAAAACTTATTTCTAACCTATGAGTAACGTGCTTTGAACCAATGTGTAACGTACTTCCAACGCATATTGACATATGTAGACGTATTTGATTGACGTCTTCCGGATGACAAACACAGACAGTATATAATCAGCAGAGGCCTACAGGCCTAATATGTTAGGCCCACCAGAGATCCAAGATGGCAGCTATATCATTTTGTCTGAGTGCCATGGTGGGTGGAGTCAAGTGACCATTGTTGGTGTAGCTCTGACCAATGGGTGCACATTTCAAAAATCGACCCCAACAAGAATTCCAACAACAACAACAACAACAACAACAACAACAACAACAACAACAACAACAACAACAACAACACCCATGCAGAGCTCTTTGTATACCTGTGACATGTCGCAAGTACAAATACATACATTTCCACCCACTTGTCCTTCAATAATGACATCCATCCATTAGGACCATACTCTGTGCAGAGCGTTGGTGCCGCCGAAGCAGTCTCCTTGGCTATTGGGAACAATCCTGGACGGGTCGCCACTCCGACACAGTATACCAGCATGCTGGCACTCATTTTGCCGACCTCAGAAGGATGACAGGCAGAGTCAACCCCACCTGGTGTTAATTCAACAGCTGAGCGGGATTTGAACTCAGGACCCTAGGATCCCAAGCCCACTACCCTAACCATTAAGCCAACACCAGGCATGTAATAATGACATATTTCCTTCTTTTTCCCAGATTGACATCACCTTTGAGATAGTTCCTCGTGAAATGTAAGCAATTTCCGGAGCTTTTGTCACTGAAGTGCCCACCAAAAAATGTGCACCAACAATTATCCCTTATTCAAAGTCACTGAGGTCTTCTTTTGAGGCAATGTTGGCTCTAAATACCGGACTCGAGCCCCAGCCCGCTTTAAAAGAGATGATGAGAGGATTGCTAGGAAGATATTTGCATACTTAACATGCTGTTCTCATACATGTGGCCCCATACTTTGCATTTACTACCAGTCATCTGCAGATAATTCTCCATCCAATAACACAAATTATACTTTGGGACATCATTGCTGAACAAGAAAAATGAGAGACCCAAAAGTGCCAGTTTGTCATTATTATTCTTTTCTGACAGCTGAACACAAAATTGGTTTCAGCTATGAACTTGGTTTCGACACCAATCTACTGCATTTTATAGTGGGAAGGGGGCAAACTGATGGAAATTTTAATAGCTTGAAATGATTCCACGAAAAGTACACAAAACTGAATTCCTTTGTAAAGGAATAGGAAAGAAACAGAGGTGGTGGGTGGGAGTACGACTGTCAATCAGCCTGACGAGGGCGGGGCTACTCGACACATTTGTCAAATGGCTGATCAGACCGACATGGTTGTGGTTATAGGTGGAATATTATTGGCCCTGTTTGTGCAGAGTAGTCACGAGGTCAATCAACAACAGCAACACCATATTTCGATAAAGTATTTATCATGTTATATTGTCTTTGAAGTATGTACAGTTAGTCCGGCAGATATGTGAAATATTCTGGTAGTTTTGTGCCTTTGATGATACAAGCATGAAATTTGGTACACAGTTATAGCATACCCTTCGGAAACATTTTGGATATAGGGACATTCCAGATTACCCCTAGGGTCAAAATGGTGGCCATTTTACAAAATGGCTGCCACGAATAATAAATTCTGCCTACAAGGTCAGCAAAGTCATATGTGCTTGGTGCAAAACACAATGTAGTGAGTATAATATGATTATTATCAACTAGTATGCACATGCTTCATTATCTACTTCATATTTGACTAAAAAAATGCATCTACGGTGGTCTATGAGGGACACAGATAACAGTTTACCATCGCAATCATGCATGGCTGGAACAAGAGCTCTGCAATATGATCATGCATGTGAATGTTACCTGAATATTGTTTCTTGAAATATAAATAGATCAAAAATCAAATTTGGTGAAAGGAACTTAGACTCCATGAATATTTCCATTATTAATTACATACTGGTAGCTGGCAATGTCGCGATTAAATGCATAAATTTGCGAAATTGATATTGATGTACTCACTGTATTAATTTTCATGATTGCATAATAGAAATGTTCAAACTACAATGGTGTGTTCATATTGATTTGGGTTTAACATGGTCCTGTCCAGCACAAAGAAATAATGTATGGTGGCCTATTGGGGACATCGAGTGACAATCACCCAAGATCGCCGTTGTGTATATATGCATCTCCTCTGGGCTGGGGTTCGTAGTTGAAAACATTTTAACTCTGCTATCAGAGACCAAGAAGGCTGTTCACAAACACCACGAGCAGACCAAGCACACACAGGTAGCCTTTGCTAGAGATGTGCGTTCACTCACTCAAGTCATGGGGGAGATGGGCAACCCATTTTGTGATGACAGCAAGGATCTCCTGGTGCTAGACAGCAGAGACCTGGCAGACCCAGCAGTTATCAATACTGTATGCCAGATCGAGAAGCTGGGACAAGAACCGCATGACTCCTATGTCCATGAGAGACTTATCAACCAGACAAAGCCCATCACCGACCCAATCAAGAAAAACAACCTCCCTCTCTTCAGCCGACCTCCAGTCAGAGAGAAGTCAAGAGCACAGCTGCAGGTTTCATCTCTGAAGAACGACTACTCCCTCTTCTCCAGGTTGTTCATTGCGTCCCAGATACGTGATGGAGATCTTGATGAGGTCTTCGCACATGAGAACCAAGCATGTCCCCCTGCACTGTCACACAAGGGCAAGATGAGACTTGGAACAAAGTCTGATCTGGTTGGCTGCTTAGAAGATCTAGTCCCTCAACAGGAGAATGCTGCTGCTGCTGCTAGTCCAGCAGTTGAAGTCATCATCCTTGATGGTGCAGCGATCATCAGTATGTTGCCACCTGGCACAGCAAAGACCTTCAACGAGTATACATCAGAAGTATTCTTGCCATACATCACATCTCAGCTGCAGCATACGAGCAGGATGGATATTGTCTGGGATGAAGACCTCACAGACAGTTTGAAGGCAGACACTAGGAAGAAGCGAGGCAAAGGCATCAGGAGACGAGTCGAGCCATCTAGCTCCATTCCTGGAAACTGGCAGACCTTTCTTCGCACAGATGAGAACAAGATGGAGTTGTTTGACTTCCTAGCCACCAGAGTAGCAACAACAGACACAGACAAACAAGTCATCAGCACCCAGCACAAAGATGTGGTTTGTACGCAGGCCCGAGATGTTGCTGGTCTTGCCCCTTGTAGCCATGAAGAAGCTGACACAAGAATGCTACTCCATGCTGAAGACGCTGTGAGGCAGGGATACAGAAAAGTGTCGATCCGTACAGTAGACACTGATGTCGTGGTCCTTGCGGTGACAGCAGCTGGACGTCTGGACATTGATGAGCTTTGGGTTGCTTTTGGCACAGGAAAGAACTTCAGGTTCTTGGCAGCTCACGAGATGTCTGTGGCACTGGGACCTAACAAGTGTCGAGGTTTGCCATTCTTCCATGCCCTCACTGGATGCGACACCGTTTCAAGCTTCGGAGGCAGCGGGAAGAAAAAAGCATGGGAAACCTGGAAAGCCTGTGATGAGGTCACTGATGTCACTGCAGCATTCTGTGCCTTGGCTGCCACGCCAACTCCTTCAGCCGTAGATGACCACATGGATGCACTGGAGCGTTTTGTTGTTGTGCTCTATGATCGCACCAGTAGCCAGGAACATGTCAATGAGTGTCGCAAGCATCTGTTCACCCAGAATGGCAGATAAATAGATGCTCTCCCACCAACTCGTGAAGCCCTGAAACAGCACATCAAGAGAGCTACCTACCAAGCCGGCTACTGTTGGGGCCAGATGATGGTGTCCACACCAGAGCTCCCATCGCCCAGTGACTGGGGGTGGGTTCACACCGATAATGGCTGGGACCTATACTGGACAACCCTCCCAGAGGCAACTGAGGCATGTCGGCAACTACTAAGGTGTGGTTGCAAAAAGGTATGCAGAGGACAGTGCAAGTGTGTCAAGGCTGCACTCCAGTGCACAGCTCTATGTCACTGTGGTGGGGAGTGTACAAGAGAGTAGAACTGCGACAAGAGAGATCACAGATGATAATTATGTAACATGTACACATGTATCCATGCATCATAGTAGACTCTGTTACCTGGATCTAGAGGTTCCACTGTATAATTTTGACTCTGTAAGTTGATGTTAGGATCAAACAGAAGCACTCCCTCTGAGTTCAAGAGTGTTAAATGAACAACAGTCATTCCATGGTGCTTGATAACAGTTTTTTGAAGAGTTTGTTGTAGAAAACCGTCCAAAAGTGCAAAAATGCACCAAAAAATGACCAAATAAATGGTTTATTCACGCTTTATCACCTTTATTTGCTATTTCTTATTTGCTAGAATCTATATTTAGTTAAATAAAACCACCGGTATGCTTCTTAAATATAGTTGTATCCACATGTATCCTCCTTGTACAACACAAAATCGGCTATTTTGTAAAATGGCCGCCATTTTGTCTCTGGGAAGAATCTGGAATGTCCCTATATCCAAAAATCTTTGTAAGGTACTGCCCTAGTAGTGTGCCAAATTTCATGCTTGTATCACTAAAGGCACATTTTTTTTCACATATCTGCCGGACTAAGTGCCAATACAATGTGAGCCTGTCAATAAAGTTTGTACTCCAACATTTGTAAATCAGTAGTAGAACATGTGTGTGTATATATGTATATATGTATATGTGTAAAGCTCAGGTCATGTCTGTGGATCACAAGATGTCGATTAATTACAGACTCATTGGACGTCAGTTGCATGTTGAGTAATTACGTATATTAATTACGTACATTTGGAATGTACCTTTTAAAACTATTAACCCTTTGGACTGCTGAGACCCCGAAGACCTTTGAAGACCCTTTAAGATGCCCAAGACCCTTAAGACCCCGAAGATCCTTAAGAGCCTCAAGACCCCCACCCCCCCCCCCCCAAGACCTTTCAGACCACAAAAACCCATGAGACCCTTAAGACCCTTTAGAACCCAAAGATCCATGAGCCCCTTAAGATTCTTAATAGCCGTAAGACCTTTAAGACCCCAAAGACGCTTTGTACTCCAAAGACCGATAAGACTTTTAACACCCCTAAGACCCTTGAAGATCCCGAAGACCCTTGAATACCCTTAAGACCTGGAAGACCCCAAGACCTTTTAAGACCCCTCAGACACATAAAGACCCTTTAATACCCCAGACCCTTAAGACCCTCAAAACCACTGAGACCCTTGAAGACCATTCATACCCCTAAGACCCTTTCGATCCTTTAGACCCAAAAGATCCTTTTAGACCATCAGATCCATAAAGACCCTCAAGGCCCTTTAGAACCCCAAGATGCTATAACATCCAGACCCGAGTATCTGCTAAGGTGTGCAGGGCTCCCCTGTCTCCTGCTGGTCCAGAGGGAGGTGGGGAACATCGGTGGTGATGGTGGTTGAGCAATGGCAGCGGTGGTGTGGTGATTCGTTATTGGCGGTCATTGGTCATTCGTTGTGGCTGCCAATGGCAAAGGTAAGCAAGCTTGAGTTGTGGTCCATTGGTGTTGTGAT